>NC_056748.1:187523745-187528745 GCF_019279795.1 Protopterus annectens | reverse complement strand
GTCTCTGCTGAAAGATACACTGTGAAATATGGGTACTAATATGTGGTATATGTTGTCTGATCGATAACTAATGAAAACAGTATGAATCTCTTATTAACTTGTAATGTGGAGGGGCCTGTGACCCTACCTCTGTAAGAAACTGTTAATTGCATGTTTACATTGGGCTATAGACAACTTATATGCTGGACTGCATCTTGACAAGAGTGCATTTTATGGGTTCATCAGCTTTTGCAAACATTATGCAACGTATTTTTCCATGTATACTTCATGCAGGTGTGGATCTTCTAACCTAGTTTATGACTGTTAATTGTACTGTTTATAGGCCTTCACCAACCTTACTGTTTGAGGTTTGTCAGTACAACCCATGGATGTCTGGAAGCACAAAATACAGGGGGTAGGTAACAGGCTAGTTTATTTTATGCAGTGAAATAGTGGGGGCCAAAGATGGAGGGCTTACTCCTTGGATGTGCAATAACTCATTTTTGGGAATTGGAGTTATGAACAAATAAATGGTGAATAGCAAAATTCCATGTAGGATGCAGGCAGAACTCACCTTGTGTGGAAAGGTGATTTTGTTTGCTGGTTATAGAGCCAGGGAGTGTCAAAAATCTGAATAGATTCAGCTCAGGAAGAGGACATGAGAGGTAAGTCTATAGAAGCAGTATTTTCTGGGGGAGGGCAAGGGGGGTATACAGGAGTGACTGCTGAAAGTAATTACATAGAATGCAGGATGAATGGGATATCCAATGAAAAGGGAAAACGTTAATTAAGAGACTGAATAGAAAAAGTAGAGATGTGATGTTATTTCAATAAACAAAGGTGAAACAAAAGAAAGCATGGAAGCTAGGGAAACAGGGGAAACAATGGTCTACTTATGGATATAGTACCATGACAGGTAGAAGGACATGGACTGCAATGATTCTGGTTAGGAAAAGTTTATGAGCAAAAGTTTGTAATGTTCCAAAAAATTCCACTGGGAGATGGGTAATAGTGTGAATAGAGAATTTTGGGAAGAAATGAAAGATTTATTACATTTGCAGTCCTAGTGATGATTCTCTCAGTTATTCAGGGAATTTCATGAGGTAAGATTCAGAAATGTTAGGAGAGATGAGTTTGAAATCATTGGAGGGGATTTCAATCTGACTGTAGATCCCCTGTAGGATAAAAAAATAAAGAAGTACAGGGAAGACCAGGAAAGCACAGAAAGCGGTGACAGGATGGGAGAATGGTGAGGTATGGGGGGAGATATATGGAGGAGGATGGAGAAATTAAAGAGGAAATATTTTCTCTGTTTCTCTCTCTCTCTCTCTCTCTCTCTCTCTCTCTCTCTGTCTAGATGGGAAGAAAAACAGGGAGGTAGATTAGATAGTTAAATTCTTATAGGGGAAATAACATGTATAGTTAAGAAAGTAGAAATAGGAGATAGGAATCTGTTGAATCATGCTTTAGTGAGGCTGTAGGTTAAAATGAAGTAAGATGGAGGAGATGAAAAATGGTGGAAGTTGAAATTTGGTTTTAGAATGGTGAAGAAAAAAGAATAAGGGGGGAAAGTATGTTGCAGGATGGAGGTGCTGGGGCTAAATTCAATAAAGGAAATAGGAAAAGCAGGCACATGATGGGCTGCTGTTAAATGTGCCTGGAAAGGGCAGATTTCATTTGATGTATTTTAGAGAAGGCAGGAGATGGAATGGTTGAAAGTACTTATGAGGGAACAAAATATAAAGACAAACAATGGAGAGAGAAACTAAATTAGCAGAGATGGGACTGGTATTATAGTGATGGGTACATGGGGGAAAAATTGGGAAGGCTTTTGGCATGGAAGCTGCACAAGAGAAAGCAGAGCAGTGGGGAGCTTGGAGCAGCCTATCTATCCCTGGAGGAGTGTTCCCAGCACAAAAATCTGGTAGTCTGTTTGTTGCAAAAAAGAAAAAAAAATTATCCTTGTTTCCCATCTTTCCTGACCTAGAGTAGTCCAAATACAGGCTTTGCTGTATTCTGGACTTTTGGAAAGTTCCTGTGTTGCCCATTTCCTTTCTTGGATAAAGGGAGTCTTCTTTGTTCACCAGTGGCAGTGGGGAGCTTGGAGCAGCATATCTATCCCTGGAGGAGTGTTTCCAGCACAAGAATCTGGTAGTCTATTGGCCGTTTTGGGCCAATTTTTAGCTCTTTCAAGTCCCCCTGTATAAAACCCACTTTGGCACAGTTTTTGCGCTTGTTACTACTCAGCCAAGCTCCTTGTGGTCCTGCAGAGTGGTGCTAGCAGCAGAGAGGCTAAAAGAGTGACTGCTAACCTGATAAAAGTGTTTGTATTCCTGCTACTACCTGGGCGACTGTCCGATCTAGCTAAACTGCAAGTATTTCTGCTTCTTGAACTGTTTTAAACTGTTTAAAGTTGTTTTTGCACCTGCACTTTTAAAGTTTGTCCTGTTTCTTGCTTTTACCTGTTGAGGCTACACACTCAAGTGCGCTAGCCTGTGTTACATATTTATTGCATTTTCCTGCTGTTTGTTTCAAAAAAGAAAAAAAAAATTATCCTTGTTTCCCATCTTTCCTGACCTAGAGAAGTCCAAATACAGGCTTTGCTGTATTCTGGACTTTTGGAAAGTTCCTGTGTTGCCCATTTCCTTTCTTGGATAAAGGGAGGCTTCTTTGTTCACCAGTGGCAGTCGGGAGCTTGGAGCAACCTATCTATCCCTGGAGGAGTGTTCCCAGCACAAGAATCTGGTAGTCTATTGGCTGTTTTGGGCCAATTTCTAGCTCTTTCAAGTCCCCCTGTATAAAACCCGCTTTAGCGCGGCTTTGCACAATTTTGCATAATAAACACCCTATTCCCACTCTAAAGCCTGGCACTTGCTCACTAAAGCAATTATATAAGTCAGCACTAAAAAAATAAAAGCACTACACCCTCACAAACTCCCCTTGAGTACTTTGTTCCCCATTGGTCCTTTTTTCAATTATAAAGGAATTCCCAATACTATTCTAGCATGTCCAAAGGTCAGTTGTCAATCTCCTCTCCGGTCCAGCTGGTGAATCTGGGAATCTTGAGGCAATGTTACAACTGCCTCATGTACACAGACACCCCTCTCCTCCTCCCAACAAATTCCAACACATATGAGAGATGCAACCATATAGCCAAACTGGAGGCTAAGCTCTCTCAACTCAGTACTGGCGTAACAAGTCAGGAAGGGAAGGAAACCACACTCACTACAATTCCAGTCTCACATAGACCTACCACGACAGCAAACCAAACAAACAAACACACAAAAACATACTCGTAGGCTCTAAATAAAAATCTGCCTAAGCAGTAGAGACCTCCAAAGCAGACACCCAAGCAACCGCTACCCCAAAACAAAACACTTGCAACACATAGCTCACAAAGCCAGTGTGCTGAACAGTCAGAGCCCTTAAGGCTAAACAACACACCTGATACACTTGTAATAGGTGACTCTATCGTCAGGCACACTGACATCCCGCTCACCATGCTGAACAAGGAGAAGGTCATGGTGAGCTGCCTGTCGGGTGCTAGGATCTGCCACATAACACAAGCACTCAGGTCACTCCAAGGCAAGTACAAATATGACTCAGTCATTGTCCATGCTGGTGTGAATGACCTGAGACATACCTCCCTGGACTACATGAAAAGAGACATAGAGGAGCTCTCTGAGCATGTAGCCCAGGCCGGTATGACCCTGACCTTGAGTAGCATCTTACCCTCACCAAGAATGATGCCACAATATGAAGACAAGATTATCAATTTCAACAATTGGCTTAAGTATTGGTGTCATTCAAAGGGGATCCAATGCCTGTCTGCCTGGGATGACATGCTCGACAAGCCACAATGCTTCGCTAGGGACAGCTTGCACCTGTCACCCCTGGGCTTTCAGATATTGGCAAAGGCTCTTGCCAGCCCCATAGTGCCTTTTTTAGGAAAGGCTCAAAAGACAAACCCACCTCCATAGGTATCACAAGGGATAAGAAACTAAGAGTAATGCTACTCAACGCCAGAAGTCTAAACCTCAAGATGCACACACTCGAAACTCTCCTTAGCATGGAGAACATTGATATCTGTGCAGTAACAGAAACCTGGTTCAAGGCTCCCAAGAGCACCCCAGCACTACCAGGTTATACCTCATATCATGTTTTTCGGCCCCAAAACTTGGACCGAACCACAAAAGGAGGGGGAGTATCAATATTCATCAAAGATACCCACACCTCCAGGTTGGTGGCACAGCACAAAGCATCAGAGACTATCCATGTGCAACTAACAGTGAGTAAAACTGCCTTCCAGTTTATAGCCTGCTACAGACCACCCTCCCAAACCCAGGAATCCCACTCGGCCTTCCTGAGAACACTGGAAAATATGAACGTCTCTCCAAACACCATTATATTGGGCATCTTCAACTACCCTAACATAGACTGGGAGCATTATTCTAGCTCCACCACCCTAGCCCAAAGGTTCCTAGAATTTATAAACTCAAATGCTGTGGAACAACTTGTTGCCACTCCCACAAGAGGGGAAAACATACTGGACCTGATCATCACCAACATGGGGACTCTATGCTCCAGACCAGAAATGTATCCCTCACTGGTAAGATCAGGCCATAAACTTATCTCACTAGATATTCACATCCCAACCCCAGCCATTGCAAAGAAAACCACAGTGTAAAACTTCTCTAAAGCAAATTTCACACTCCTCAAAACCAAGGTGGAATCCTTCAAAGCCCCCGGGCCTGTGGAAAATACGGCCAAGACCGCAGAATCCTTTATAAATGCATTCTATGAACACCTTCAGGAATGCATGGATCATGCAATCCCAAATAAAACCAAGACCCAATCCTCCAAAGTTAGGCATCCTGTCTGGTGGACCCCAGCCATAAACAAACTATACAATAGAAGGAGGAAGCTACTACATGATAGAGCAAAATCCCAAAAAGGGAAGGCATCTCTGATCAGTATTAGCAAAAAACTACGGGCACTCATAAAATCGTCTAAAACCAGCT
>NC_056748.1:187333745-187513745 GCF_019279795.1 Protopterus annectens | reverse complement strand
ATCCCATGTGAAATAAACATCATTCCCCCTTTGTGACTCATGTTTTCAATGTTTCTCAGCTACTTCAATATTGTAATTATTTGCACAATCCCCAATGGAACAGTCTTGCCACATGATTATGCCTTTCAGTGTACAGACTGTCTGCTGTTTCCAGTTATTTTTACAAAAATGTCATTTGTTTACTTCTACCTGTTCAATGGATATTGTAAACCAAGGTGTATGTAGTCCACTGTCATGGGACACCAAAAGTAACCTTTTGTCTTTTGGTTTAAATTCACCTCTTCTTAACCATTCCTGCGTCAGATCCTGATCGACAGGTTGTTCCAGGAGTTTTCTGTACTTGTAACTGCATTTATGCATTTTCCACAGTTCTTGCCTTCTCATCTGATCCTTCTCCTTATATTCTTTATTTTGCTTTTTTTTTTTTTGGCACATTCAGTTGCTGCCTGATTTATATCTACTTCTGGTTTGATTTCCATTCCTGCTTGACGCTGACCTGCTTCTGCTAAACTAAGCAGGGAAGTCATCTTAGACTAGTTCTCCTCATTTTTAAAACTTTCATTATGTTTGCATCTTGTGAGGTCAACAAATATGTTTGAAGTCTTATGATTGCAAATTAATACATATAATCAGTTTCAAGAAGAACCATGCCTTCTTCAGAATGATTAATATATAATCTTAGTACATACTGATTCTTGTATATCGTTTAAGTGTGAAGCATTTTTCTTGTTTTCCTGTCTGATTCAATATCTTTTGGGGCCAGTCAATCACCCAAAACTAAGAACAGGAAGAGCAAATTGGTTTATAACTTGAACTTCGTTCTTAAATGTCCAGGCTCGTTTTCAGTATTAATTTTAGCCTTCTAAAATATTCTTTACTGAGTTTTGTTCTCATTTGTTCATGTTTTATTGTCAATCGTTCATCAGCTCCTGAATATTTTGCACTCCCTCCTGCTCAAGTTCCTTTATATCACATTCTTCTATTTTCTTGGTGCTGCGGTTTTCATACTTTAAAAGTTGATTTTGCACATTTTTCAAGACCAAATGACATTCTTATACCATCTGAGAAAGTTTTGACCACTTGCAGTTGTGCTTTCTGTTCCTCATCTGATGAACTATACAGTTTTAAATCATCCACAAAAAGAAAATGAAGTCTTTACATTTTGTTGTTTTCTGGGAGCAAATTGTAACCACGACCTAATCTGTTAACTAAACAGCTTAATGGGTTGAGAGCAAGACAAAAGAGCAATAGTGACAGAGTCACTCTGGAATATCCCCCGTTGAATTTTAATCCCTGGGATAATAATTTGTCCTTTATCATGGCTTAGCTGCAAAGTGGTTTGCCATTGTTTCATGGTCACTGTGATGTAATTAATCAATAGAGTGTATCTTGTACATCTGTAAACACTCCTTTAACCATGACTGTGGGATGCTGTCAAATGTTTTTTGTAATCTATCCATGCCATACTTGGATTCTGTCCCTTTTTACAATTCTCTATTAAGAGTCTATTTAAAAAAAATAACCCTTTGTTTCATATGACTTTCTTGTATTACCCTTTTGTTCTATTGCAATGATTGAGTTTTCTTCTATATGACTATAAACTTTGTTGGCATCACTTCCAGTATATAATTTATACATCATTGGAAGGCTAGTTATTGGTCTATAGTTTTTAGGATAGCTTGTAGGTTCACCCTTAAGGAGGAGTATTATTTTTCTTGTTAACCAGGTTGGTGTCTGTTCTGGATGCACATATAGTTCTTACTCAGGACTAAATATTTGTTTAAAGATGTTAATACATTTATCCAGAAGTTATGTACGACATCTGGGCCTGGGGTTATATTTGTTAATACATTTATCCAGAAGTTATGTACGACATCTGGGCCTGGGGTTATATTTGTTAATACATTTATCCAGAAGTTATGTACGACATCTGGGCCTGGGCTTTTCTATTTAGGAGCTTTCCTTAATTTTGGCCATCACGTCATCCTATTTCATATCCTGTACATTTGAACTACTGTATCTTTTACTGCTTCTATCCATTCAGCATGTTTGCTATGTTCCACATGGTCTTCATAGAGATTTCTCCCAAAAGTGTTTTATTTCTTTTTGTTTTGGTGGTGCTTGTATTCCTTTTGAAATATTTCCAAATTCTCTACAACTTGTTGAGTCAATGAATTGCTTATTTTATACCTTTCCTTTATATTCTTCAGCATATCTACTTCCGCTGATGTCGATATCTTAGTTTATTATTTGCAGTAGTATACAATAGATCCTGGTCTGTTCTGATACTGCACACTGCTTTTATCACATCTACATTTATATATATATATATATATATATATATATATATATATATATATATATATATATATATTTGTATCTGTTCCCTCTTCTGTATTCTTCTAACAGCGACACTTGTCTTAACGGCTTTATAGTTTTCTCTACTTGATATTTCCATAATGGCATTTGATTTCTTCCCTTCCTTTCCCTTACCATGTGGTTTTGTGGTAAGACGATGTGTTATTAATTTAGCTGCACATTAATATAGCCTATTTACTTCCATTATTTTACATGAATTTATGTTAAAAGTCGCGATAACAATGTTCAGTTGTTTTATCATACTTCTATCATTTGGGGTCTTATCGACTTTCTGTAATCTTTCTTTCATTGATCTTAATATGCCTATCCATCTCTATTAAATCAAGCAACTCTTCCCTTCGATCATTTGCTTCTAAACAGAGGGCACATTTTTGTTCTCTGTTTGCTGCAGGCATTCTGCTGAAAGTTCCAAACATCTTCCTGCGACATTCTTTTCAGCTGCATCCTGCATCATATGTTGCTCTTTCATGTGGGAATTCATTTGTCTAGTGCTACACAACATTGCCTATGTCACAGTTGCCAATGTTTCTTGCTCATTCCATTGCTGTGCAACTCCAAGTGAACATTTCTTCTTATTTTTTACTGAAGTGTCCAGAGTATCTTCATGTGCCAAGTGATCAGATGCTTCCTGTTCCACCTGTTTCTCCTTAAATTGGGGACTCATTGTTCCATCATGCTGTGAAGATACCGCAGTAGGATTTTCTACACTAAATCCTTCACTTTGCAGGTAATTCATAACTTCAGTTTCTATTTCTTTAACTTCTCCATTACTAATCCTCTTTTCTACTTTCCCCCTTTGTTTTTTTATTTTTGTATTGTGTAATTTTCCATATCTGGATGCCTTTCCCTGTATTTCTCTGCAAATATATTTGGTGACACTTTGTGCTGATTTGTTTTGCTTTCTTCTTTGCATACATATTGCACTGTATTAAATTTCATTTCTTTCCTATGTTCACATTTCTTCTTCGGATGTCTCCATAGCCGGTTAGGCACCCGTGGAGCCCCCGATTATTCCCCCCCCCGTGAACAAGGGCCCCCATGCAGCAATTGTGGGTTTAACCATTTCCTCTGCTCATTCCACAGCAGTTCATGGTGGACATCCACATGGCTATGTGACATCACCGCAACATTTTTCAGTCTTTTTTTTTTGTCATTTGTGTGTAAGCTGCACTCAGTCAGGTCCATTTAAGTGAAGCCAGGGATCTGATTGGCTGCAGCACCCAGGAAAGTAAGCTGTCTTTTTTTTTTTTTTTTTTTTTTTTTAATTCCAGAGTAGGGTCGACGCATCTCCCAACTGTACAGATTTTCACAGAATGTCCAGATTTTTGCCCAATATTTTTGGCCATTTGTTAATAAAATTGTGGTATTGTGGCTGTCAATATTTTAACAAAATACAGGGATGAATTTATTAATGTTTATTTTCATAGTTTCATAAATTAGTACTAGACTAACTGCCTTCATAGCCCACTTAGCCAATTATCTCATGTGGGAATCAAGTCCTGCATGTTGTGTCTGTCAGGTAAATACCTTAATAATTATGCCAACCTCCCACCCAAAAGAAGCTACTTTTTAACCCGATTAAAATGCATCAGTTAAATTATGGCAGCTAACATACCATAACCATACCCCCAGAATTACACCATGCAATCCATGATGATCAAATTAGTTTGGGTACAGGGAACAGTTTGATTAGCTCAAAGGAACTAATTATTCTTCATTATAGTACATACCAAATGGGGCATTGTACTCAATTATGGGCCAGATAAGTGCACAGTATAGGGGAATTATAACTTCTGCTCTTGAGGTGATACCTTTACTAATCAAGTGAGCTGTGTGGAAAGCTTTCCTTACAACAATAGACATGTGGTGGTTGAAGTTAAGGTTGCAGTCAACCTGTGATCCCAGATCCCTTACCACTTCATGCATACTTAAGGTATTGTTATTGATTTGATAGTGTGAAGGGGCATTGTCTGTGCTTAAGGGAATGATGATGCATTTATTTGCATTCAGTTTGAGACTGTGACTAATACACCAGTCGTTGGTCTATGTGACACCCTCCTGGAGTATACTGACATTATTTGGGGATTCAATGATTGCACCTAGTTTACAGTCATCTGCAGACTTGGTCAGCCAGAACCCTTTAGTTTTGACCTGAACTTCTGAGAAGTATATACCAAACAATAGGGAGCCCAGGACTGAACCCTGTGGCACCCCGCTGGTAACAAGTCTGAGGACTGATGTGGAGTCACCCACTTTAATAGTGTATGTCCAGTTTGTGAGCCAGTTGGCAACCCATCTTACAATGAAGGGGTTTACATTCAGTTTGCCAAGTTCATCAGTAATGCCTGAATGTGGGATTGTGTTGAAAGCCTTGGCCAAGTCAAGGTATGCTGTGTGCACAGATCACCCTCATCAATGGCCTTGGTCACACTTTCAAAGAAATCCACCAGATTTAACAGGCAGGATCTGCCCTTCACGAAGCCAAACTGGGTAGGATCCAGGGTTTGGAGGTCACTTATGTCTTTATTTATGAGGTCCATAATGATATGTTCCATTGGCTTGTAGATGAGGTTGGTCAGGCTTATGGGTCTGTAATTCCCCAGGTCTGTTACTTGGCCACCTTTGTGTAGGGGAATAACTGTAACTGCACGAACAAAGCTTGTGGTTATGCTATGATTGAAAAGGGTACTTAGTGGTGATGCTAGTTCATGTTTTAGCCTGTTTAGAAGACAGCCTTAAATGTCATCTGGTCCTATAAAGGTCATATTCTTTGCCTTGGACAGGGCTTTGAGGACCTGCTCGTCAGATGTGTAAGGTGGGGGTGTGGAGTTTGGGGGAGGGTTGGTAGTAAGTTAGGAGGGGATAATGGAGTGAAATTTTCACCAAACCTATCTACTAGCAGGTTCGCTATCTCTGTGGGGTCAGTGTGTTTGATACTGTTGGCCAACAGTTCTGCACATGCTTGGGTCCTACCCTTTAGGTCACATATATAGCTGCAAAAGGCCTTATGGTTATCATTGGCTGTACTTGCTAGGTTTCTCTCAAAGCAGCTCTTGGAGGATTTGACAAGCTGTCTTACTTGCCTGTTTAGGTTGAGGAGGGTGATTTCCATTGTTGGGTCCTTGTCTTTGTTTTCTTGGACAGCAACTTTTTGCATTCATTGTAGAGTTTGTTGATGCTGAATTCCATCATGGCAGCTTGATTTTACTGGGGATCTGGTTTTGATTCCATCTGGTACAGCCAAGTTTATATACTTATGCAAGTGATTGTACAGGGCTTTAATGTATGCTTCAGCATAGTTACCACCTTTAGCTTGGGGTGGGGCTTGGAATGCAGTTATACCTTCACCTAGGAGGGTATAATTTGCCTTGGTGAAGATTTTTAGTCTGATTTCACCCTTTTGAGTTCTGGTGTTAGTTTGAAGGTGACTGATTTGTGATGAGTTTTAACTAAATAGAAAATTTATGCTAATGTTCAAGTAAAAAAAAAGAAAATTCATGCTAATACAAAACTTATTTTATCAACTTTTTATGTTTGTAAGAGCAATATTTAAAAATTGCCCCTATTTTAGGCCCTTTATCCCACTTTTATTAATGGCTTTGTCCAGATTTCTTGCTCTAACAGGTGGAGAGGCATGAGGGTCAATAAGCAGCAGGTTTGATTTTCTGGTGATTGTTTGGTAATTGGAATCCTTCTTCCATCGCAGAAGTATGTATGCCTATGTCTTACAGGATCATAGGATGTTAGTAGACTAATGGCCCTAGGGCCCTTACAATCCTAGCCATGTTCTACCCTTATTTCCACAATCAGCAACTAATGCCCATGTCCAAGAAGGACACAAGTGGAACCCCAGGATGAATTTATGGTTACCCATCCAATCATCCAGATTGTGTTTGAAGAGGGCCAATGAGGTTCTCTGTTTGACATGAAGCAGGAGTCTGTTCCAAAGGTGTGGTAACCTCAGGGAGACAAATCTGTCCCTCCAGCAGGTTTTATTGATGTCAGATACCAGGTTAAGGTCTTTAGAGTGAGTAACCTGTGTACTATTTGACTTGCGAATATGCAGCATTTCCAATAGAGCAGGGTCAGAGATGGCCTTATAGGCAAGGCAGAGATCACCTCTGACTAGGTCTGTATGAAACAGAATAAAGTGACTGATTTCAGATAAACCACATAGGGCAGATGCTGAAGACCTTGAATTTTCCTTGTGAGGACCCTTTGTGGTCTCTCCAATTGCTGCAGGTGCTTGGAAAGGTACATACCAAAAGGTGCGTTGTACTCAATTTTTGGCCTCATGAGGGAAGAGTACAGGGAGGTTATAGCTTCTTTTTTTCTGGAGGCAATGCCCTTACTTGCAGGATGAGCAATACAGAACGCATTTCTTACAACTGTGGAGACATGGTGATCAAAGATAAGATTACTGTCAACCTATGTGCCCAGGTCTCTCACCACTGAGTGCGTACTTAGGGTGCTGCTATTGATGTGGTAGTTAGCAGGAACATCGGTCTTACTGAAAGGAATAATACATTGTTTTGCATTGAGTTTAAGGCCATGACTTTGGCACCAATCATTTGTTTGTGTAAGACCCTCATGTAGGATGTTGACATAATTTGGAGATTCTATGACCACTCCCAGTTTGAGTATTCAGCAAACTTTGTCAGCCACAGACATTTAATTTTTGCTTGTACTTCTGAGAAATAGATTCCAAACAGTAGAGGTCCCAGAACTGATCCCCTGTGGAACACCACTGGTCACAGGTCTGCTGTTGCAGGTATATTCCCCTATTATGACTACGTGTGTTCCATCACTGAGGCAGTTAGTGACCCATCTAACAATATAAGGGTTGATACCTAGGTGGGCAAGTTTGTCAATGATGCGTGTGTGGGGGAGAGTGTCAAAAGCCTTGGCTACGTCTAGGTAGGCTGTATGCACAGATTTCCTCTCATCCAGGGCCTTTTCGACTTTCTCGAAGAAGTCTACCAAATTTAACAGGCATGATCTTCCTTTGACGTATCCAAACTAAGCAGGGTCAAGTGTTTGGAGATTACCTATATTTTTTGTTGACAAAGTCCATGATGATTCATTCAATGGTCTTGCAGATAAGGCTAGTCAGCCTAATAGGTCTATAATTCCTGGGGTCAGTGAAAGCACCACCTTTGTGCAAGGGAATAACAGTGGCAGTTTACTATTCGGCTGGGATGAAGCCGCTGCTTAGACTATTATTGAAGAGAGTACGCAATGGTTTTGTTAATTCTTGGAGGGCATGTAGAACATAGCCTGGGATGTCAGGACCCATAGATGCTGTGTTTTTGGCCTTAGCACATTTATGACTTGTTCTTTAGAGATACAAGGTAGGGGACAGGTGGTAGGGATGTCATGGGGTATGTGTAGCAGTGACAGGGGAGTGAAGTTGTGTGGGGGACTGACAATTGTGTGTTCATTCCTTCTTTAATCCTCATCACAATCAAGCCTTAGTGGTATGCAGAAGAGGTCAGTATAGCTTCTATTGGAGATGGACTCATTGTTTCTTTTACTTTTCTCACAGGCCTCAGAGGTGTACAAAAAAGTTACTACACCATGTGCAGGGGCACTGTGTACTGTATATTAGCAACTAAGTGAAATACATTACTGTAGTAATTTTTTTCCACTTTTGTCATAACTGTACACCAGGCACATATAGTGGTAACTGCCTTTGGGAGGGAGGGGGTGAGGAGTGAAAAGGAATGTTATGTATATATACGAAAGCAGTCACTTAAAATACATGACCACAGCCATCTGAATGTCTGCTTTCATCCCAATCTAACATCAGAGGGATGCACAGGCAGTGTTTATCTTTCTTTGTGGGGGGGCAGGCAGTATTCCCAGAAAGGATTTGTGTCTTCCTACAACAATTGTATTATTAGTTTATTGCGTGCAACTATTTTGTCAGCTTTGAATATTAACCCTTGGACATAACTTATGTCTTTCTGACTCATGATTTTTTCAGGCCACCATTGGATTAAAATGTTCTAAAAATGCAAGGAAAACTAAAGCTGAACAGCAACACTGAATTTCTTTCTTTAATCAAAGTTTCTGTTCAAGCTGTCAGAGGAAAAGGTTGTATAAAAAGAAAAAAATAAAATGCATTGCAGAGCATATAGAAAATTGTGGATTGTTGAAAAAGCTGAAGAGTAAGACAAAATGTGGGAAAATGGAGAAAAATGTAATGTGCATAATGTGGAGAGCTCGGGGGAAGCAGCAGATGGGAATACTGGGGCCCACGGGATGTGTGTGTGTGTGTGTGTGTGTGTGTGTGTGTGTGTGTGTGTGTGTGTGTGTGTGTGTGTGTGTGTGTGTGTGTGTGTGTGGGAGGGCAGTAGGCAGTGCTTAGGGCACAATTTCACCTAAGTCCAGTCCCATATATAGAGTTGTTGTAATGTATCATTGCTACAACTAAATGCCAGTAACTGAATGTGCTTCTGTGAGATGGGCCAACATAGTGTGGTACACAGGCCTCTCATAATGTAAGGGCATTGTAGCTACACTTCAGGCTATGTATACTACCTGTAAAACACTGCAGCATGAACTAAAAGGTTGCTTAGGAGGGGTTGTAGTAGCAGGGTGAAAATCAGACTGGAAGTGTTCAAGGGACCACCCAACTTGTCATTTGCTGGGGGCCCCCAAAATGTTAACATCGGCCCTGGATGTCTCCAACCCTTCCTGTTTCTGCTTAGTTTGAGGACTCATTGTTCCACCATGTTGTGACATAACCTGTGTTACACTTTCTACACAAATCCTTCACTTTTCAGGTATTCAATAACAATCTTCTATTTGTTTAACTTCTACTTCATGAATCTTCTATTCTACCTTCCACCCTTTGTGATCGTATTGTTTGTATTATGAAAGTTTCCATATCTGGATGCCTTTGCCTGTATTTCTCTTCAAATATCTTTAAAGCTGCTTTTTTGTACTAATTACATTGGCTTTCTCCCTTGTATAACTATTGCACCATATCAGATCTGTCTTTCTTTTCTTTCCATGTCCATGTTATTTTGCATGCCTTTCAAAAATCTCTCTGTTTTATTCTTTGTATTTTTTGCACTTTCTCAGTTGCTTCTTTTTCCAAATAGCCCGTTTCTTTGTCTGTATAATGTTTTTTCATGGATCTGTTTTATTAACAGAAATTTGCATTTGAAGCTTTTGACAGTTTATCTTGCGTAACTATTTTTCTTTCCTGCAAACACAAACAAACAGCACTTCGACAGCAACCCAGTGGTGTAAAACAAATACTGTACATACAAAAAACATCTACCACCACTCAACGAAAGAAGGGATCACTTTTAATCAAAATAAAAAACATATAAAAAAAATATAAAGCGTTACAGAGGTAAGTGCTTTTGCAACACAATGGTCTAAAGAAGCAACATTGTGTTGCGAAAGCACTTACCACTGTAACTCTTTATATGTTTTTTATTTTGATTAAAAGTGATCCATTCTCTCACTGAGCGTTGGTGGATGTTTTTCATTTTTCTTTCCTCTAATTTCTCTCAATCTTTTTGAATAGCTTATATCTGGAAATTCTGGACTTCGTGTATAATAGTAACAATACATAATGTCTTTCTTTCTTATCCTCAGTAGTCCACTATCATCTTTATAGCCCTTTTCTGGCCTATCGTCTTTTGTGGACTACAACTTCCTTCTACAATGGGGGGGCATCCTCCCTGAGCCTGACCTAACCCAGTTGTAGGAATGTTTGTGTCTTGAGGATTCTACACTTCCGTTTTTTCCAGTCCTGGAACCAGTGTGCATATGAGGATTGGGCACTTTTTTATCCTAGGTCTTGTGTACCCAGTTTTTTTTTTATTTATTTTTTTTTAACCTACTTCTGTTCATCATATAGTCTATATAAAATTCAGTGTATACATTCAGTGTCATACCCAGTAAAGTATAGCTTCAGCGAAGCGCATTGCTAACCAGTTAACTACCTTTTATTTCATTCCACTATAACTGATTTTGGTTATTATATGTATTCCTGGATTCCAACATGTTCTTGTTTCACAGATTTCTGATGAAAGAAATATAATGCATTTACAACTCACTAGAAGAAATCCTTATAGGAGGTTACCAAGCTAATGGCAATTAGAGCCTTTCTAAGCCTAGCAATTCATGCCCCAGTTTTCTTAAATGTCAATGCCAGAGGCCTAGAATGACTGATATATGTCTGTGCCTTAGAGCATCTACAAGTTGCTGCTGTCCATAAAGGCCACAGGTGACAAACAGGGGTGAATTTATGATTGCCCATCCACTTGTCTAAATCTCATTTGAATAGGCTTTGAGAACAGCCCTGTTTCACATGAATGGGAAGTCTGTTACAGAGAAAGGGTAATCTCTGAGACACAAACCTATCCCTCCAACATATTTTGTTTATGTCACAGATGAGGTTTAGTTTCTTTGATGAGGTAATTCTAGTGCTGTTTGTTTTGTGAATGTGTAGCAGATCTATCAAGGCTGGATCAGAGAATGCCTTGTAGCTTAAGCCTAGATGATCTCCCCTCAGTAGTCTGCAGGAGACTAAGTACAGGGACAGGGCTTTGCAGTGGTCCATATAGGACATGCTATTTACACCCTGTATTATTTTAGTGAGGATTCTCTGTGGCTGCTATAGTTGTTTCAAATGCCTGGTCAAGTACATGCCGAAGAGTGCAGTGAACTCGAGTATTGGTCTAATGAGGGCAGAACATATTGAGACTATGATCATCTTAGATCCTGATGCAATGTCAGAACTTATAATCTGCACCACAAAGAAAGATTTTCTCACCACCATGGACACATGGTGATCAAAGTTCATGTTACTGTCAGAGTTCTCAAGTCCCTTAACACTCTCCTAAGAGTAAACCCAGTGGTATCAATGTTGTAATTTGCAGGACTATTCATCTTCCCAAAAGGTATAAATATGCATTTTTTTGCATTGAGTTTTAGTTTGTGGTTCTGACACCAGTTACTTGGTAGTCAGATCCTCCTCAAGGGTATCTACATCTATGGAGGAATCAGTCATTGCACCCAGCTTGCAGTCATCAGCAAACCTGCCAAAGACCCTCTATATTTGCTATGACTTCAGAAGTATATTCCAAACAGAAGAGGTCCCAGTACTGGGCCCTGTGGAACACCACTAGTAATAGGTTTATTAATGGAAGTGGATTCCACCACCCTAACTTCATCCTATCCATGAACTATTTAACTATCCATTGGGTTACACAGGGATTTGTGTCTAAATTTGTGAGTTTGGCTATAATACCCAAGTGAGGTATTGTGTCCAATGCCTTTGCCAATTGAGGTAGGCAATATGCACTATTTTGTCCAACATACATGGCTCTAAGTGGCCTACTCAAAGTAGTCTACTAGGTTTAGGAGGTGTGACCTACCCTTGATGAAACCGAACTGGGATGGGTCCAGTGTTTGAAGATTCCGTATGTCTTTATTAGATCCATGATAAATTCTTTTCATTGGCTTCTATATGAGACTAATCCAACTTACGGGTCTGTAGTTCCCTGGGTATGTTGATGGTCAAAAACTGACTAAATAAATGACCCAAACTTCACCAAACCAGTAAAAAAAATGTAGAAATTAACCGGACTTCAACGTGAATAAAATATTATTATTTTTATTAGTTAATACATATCACATAAGCGCTTATGTCTCTCATGGAGACTTCTTCAGATAAAATACACTCACATTCATCATCTTATTTATAAACTACTTGAAGTTCATCAACCAATCATGAAATGCTAGTAATTAAAAAATCCCCTGTGTTAAAGGTGTACAAAGCACCTATTCCAATCACAAGTACTTGCAAAAACATTTTTCAAAATAGAATAAACTATGAAACATAAATAAAAATACATAAAAATCATGTTAAATTCCTTTAAAATTTAAGTTAACAAATCTGCTTTTTCACTCAGTATGGGTTTGAGAGATACTTGGTCGTTCAGACCTGGGGGGATGATGCATTTAGTTGCAACTGCCAGACAAGTTCTCTTTTTAACAAGTGTTTTTGCCAGTCACCACCCCTGGAATGAATCTGCACTTTTTCCAGTATATCAAAGCTAAACTTAACAAAATTACTACATACAACAGAGTGCCTGTACAATGCATTAACTTCCTTTTTCTTCCTGATCTCATAAAGGTGCTCATAAATTCTTGATTTCAAAGCTCTCTCTGTCTTTCCAACATAGTATCCTGAACAGCTGTCACATTTAGCTAGGTACACTAGTTTGTTGGTATTACAATTCCCTTTCACAAAGAAAACCTTGGTATGCAAAACATTATTTATTTATTTATTGTTTGTTTGTTTGTTTGTTAACCAGGTTAGTCCAGCTGGGCTTGTGGCCCTTTTTCAGTGGAGACCCCAGGAGAAAATCTCCAGTACCTACTATAAAATATAGAAGTTCATAACATTATAAAATACAGAAAGTCCCCACATTACAATAGACAAGATGAGTTACATATCACAATTTGTTCAGAAATCACAGTTTTACATTAATATATATACTGCATTACATTTAAGAGGATGTCAGTTTGAGAGTATGTGTAAGATAAGTCATAGAGGCTTGTATGCAAAAAAATTTTAAGAAAGATGTACAGAGAAAACATGTATGAGAATGTGTTAGTTTTGGCAAAGAAAAGTTGATATAGGTGAGGAGTTAGTGGTGGGGTTGTTTTAGGTAGGAGCGTGTGAAGGACATTCCCATTTGGAGGATAGATGGGAAAAAAGCATGGATTTGAAGTTGTTATGGTTTGGTATGTTACGTAGTGGGGGTAGAGAGTTCCACAGTTTGGCTATGGTGTGGGATAGAAATAGTTGGTCAGGTGGGTGTGAGGGTTTGTGTACTTGTAAGAGGTTTTGGCCTTTGGATCTCAGGGAGCAGCTAGGTGTGTAGGGTATTAGAGATTTGGCAAGAGAAGGGCATTCCATTGGTTTGAAGATGAGTTTGTGGGCTGTTGTAAGTTGTAGGTATATTAGGTGGTTGGGGAGTTCTAGCCAGTTGAGGGTGTGTAGAGAGTGGCAGTGATGGGAAGAGTTCTTAGAATTGGTTGCAAATTTGCAGATTTTGTAGTAACAAGCTTCAAGTTTGGAATGAAGGCCAAGTAGTAGGTTGGAGAATAGGGGAGCACCGTACAAGAGAGAGGGGAGAAGGAAGGTAGATGCGAGGGCTTGTCAGGAGGAGGGGGTGAGGTAGCAGTTGTGTCTGTAGAGGAGATCGATCTTCTGATGTTTTTTTTTTAATTGTGGAGAGGATGTGGGAGTTGAATTTTAGGTTTTCATCAATGGTAATGCCAAGTAGCTTGGTACTGGGAACGATTTCTAGAGGGGTGTTATTGTGGCTTTTGATGGAAAATAGGTCTCTGTTGAATTGGGAGGTTTTGGTAGGAGTGAAAATCCTTAGTTTTCTTTTGTTAGCATTTAGGGCTAGGTGATTGGATTGCATCCATGATTCTGTTTTGGAGAAGGCTATTTGGGTTTTGAGTAGAGGTTTGGAGGGGCAGGAGGCTGAGCAGATGATGGTGGAGTCATCAGCGTATTGGATAAATGAGGCATCAGGGATGGAGTGGTGGAAGTTGCTGATGAATATGTTAAAGAGGAGTGGGCCCAGTACTGATCCTTGTGGAACTCCTGTTGGCTTAGGTAAGAAAGGGGAGGTTGACTCTTTCCATTGCACAGCCTGTTGGTGCTTGGAAAGGTAGCTGGAGAACCAGGCTAAGGTTGAGGGAGAGAGGTGCAAGTGTGAGAGCTGGGACAGGAGTAGAGAGTGGGAGAGGGTATCGAATGCCTTTGAGAGGTCTAGAAATAGTGGAGATACATGTTTGCTGCTGTCACGTGCTAGGTTGACTGTCTCAAGAAAGAAAAGGAGGGCTGTCATGGTGCTATGGCCGGGGCGGAAGCCGTGTTGGGTGGGACAGAGGAGGTTGTGCTGGGTTAGGTATGGCATGAGTTGGGAGTGGATGTTTTTTTCTAGAATTTTAGAGAGAGGAGAGAGTATAGCTATGGGCCTCAAGTTGGTAGTGTCTGTGTTCTTACCACCTTTGTGGAGAGGGATTATGAATGCATGTCGCCAGATGGTTGATACATAGGATTCTTGTATAGATCTATTTATAAGAATAGATATGGGATAGGCTATTGATTCAGTGGATAGTTTAAGGAAATTTGCTGGAAGGTTGTCTGGGGCACTGCGGCAAGGTTTTAGCTTTAGGAGTAGTATTTGTATAGTGTTAGTGGAGACAGGTTTAAGAGAGAAGAGGGGAGGAGGGTGGGGGGGTTAGGGGGGCAGGGTGAGGGGGTTGTGTTGGTGGGGGGATTATGGAAAGTGGAGGATAATTTAGCTATGCAATCTATAAAGAATGTGTTGAATTTTGTGGCTATTATCCAAAAACATTGTTTTCTCTTTCATAATGTACATACAATATGCACAACTACCACAAGATGTGGTACCAGTACTAAAATTTTTGTCTGTTTGTTTAACATTTTCTAAGATATATTTAAAGTTCCTACCAGTTTGCTTACAAAAAGGGGTTCAGACCCAACCAACTGGGAAACTTCATTATTAGCCTTAAAAATACCCTGTTCTTCTTTATAACTTTCCTAATTTCTTGGGAATAAACATTGTGTTCCAATACTAGGGCTTTTTTTATATTTCTTGTTTCCTTTGTTCCTATTTTGATTTGTAAAATCCATCCTTAACAAGGGTGGATACTTGGTACCCCAACCTTTCCTTACTTTTTCAAAAATATTATCCACCATCTTCTGGGGATATTTCCTTTCTATAAACATTTTCTTCAGTATGTCAAACTCTTAGTCCAGTTCTTTAATATCAGAGGTCATTCTTGCCACCCATATGGCCTGACCCTTTACCAGTCTTTTCTTCTGATGGTGCAGATGATTGCTACTGTAGTGCAGATATGCATTACAAAAGGTTTCTTTCCTATAAAGGTTGTAAATGAATTTGTTGTGATGTTAGGAAACCTTAACATCCAAGTATCTAATACTCAGAAAGTCCCAAGAATATGTAAACCTAAAGTAGCCACTGCTACCATTCAAATGTTTCATAAAATCACTAATTTTGTCTACTGTACCATTCAAAAGAATATAAATATCATCCAAAAACCTCACATAAAGATGTAGGTGCTTGGCAAAGGAACTCTTCAGAATAAATTCATTCTCCCATCCCAGCATGACAATATTGGCATAGATGGGGGCACAAGCTGACCCCATCACAGCTCCTCTGATTTGCTGGTAAAATTCACCTTCAAAATGGAAAAAATATATTGTCCAAAATGAGTTCCATCAGCTTGACTAAGACCCTAATCTTGTCTTCTGAAAGGGAAGAAAATTATTGCATGGAATTATAAAAAAGTTCCATTCCCTCAATTTTTGGAATACTAGTAAAGAGGTCCACTACATCACTAGTGAGGAAAATAAGCCCTTCCTTCCATAAATCCTGTTTTAATTTGCCTAAAATTTCCCAAGAGTCTTTCAGGAGATGGGGGATCTTGGTCACTACTTCTTTGCACCATTTGTTCAAAAGAACGGCCAAGGGATGGGTCTTACTCCCCCTACTAGTCACTATAGGCCTAAAAGGAGGTTTGTCAACGTTCTTGTGAACCTTTGGTATACCAAAAATACTTGGTATCTCTGGCTTTTTCTGTTGTAAAAATTTGTAGGTGTCCACATCTATCCTATTTTCTAAAAAGTATTCTTTTAAGTAAAAATCCAACCTTTAATAGGTTAGCGTAATCTCATTTTTCGAAACAGGGAATAGGTATCAGTAAAGAAGTAGTGGCCAAGACCTCCCATCTCCTGAAAGACTCTTGGGAAATTTTAGGCAAATTAAAACAGGATTTATGGAAGCAAGGGCTTATTTTCATCGCTATTGATGTAGTGGACCTCTTTACTAGTATGCCTAAAATTGAGGGAATGGAACTTTTTTATAATCCCATGCGACAATTTTCTTCCCTTTCAGAAGACAGGATTAGGCTCTTAGTTGTGCTGATGGAACTCATTTTGGACAATAATTTTGTCCATTTTGAAGGTGAATTTTACCAGCAAATCAGGGGAGCTGCAATGGGGTCAGCTTGTGCCCCCACCTATGCCAATATTGTCATCCTGGGATGGGAGGATGAATTAATTCTGAAGAGTTCCTTTGCCAAGCACCCACATCTTTATGTGAGGTTTTGGATGATATTTTTATTCTGTGGAATGGTACAGTAGACCAAATTAGTGAGTTTATGAAACATTTGAATAGTAGCAGTGGTTATTTTAAGTTTACACATTCTTGGGACTTTATGAGTGTTAGTTACTTGGATGTTAAGATTTCCCAATAGCACAACAAATTCATTTACAACCTTTAAAGGAAAGAAACCTTTTGTAATGCATATCTGCACTACAGTAGCAATCATCCGTAACATCAGAAGAAAAGACTGGTAAAGGGTCAGGCCATATGGGTGGCAAGAATGACCTGTGATATTAAAGAACTGGACCAAGAGTTTGACATACTGAAGAAAATGTTTATAGAAAGGAAATATACCCAGAAGACAGCGGACAGTATTTTTGAAGAAGTAAGGAAAGGTTGGGTTACCAAGTATCCACCCTTGTTAAGGATGGATTTTACAAATCAAAACAGGAACAAGGGAGACAACAAATATAAAAAGCCCTAGTATTGGAACACAATGTTTATTCCCAAGTGATTAGGGAAGTTATAAAGAAGAACAGGAGTATTTTTAAGGTTAATAATGAAGTTTCCCAGTTGGTTGGGCCTGAAACCCTTTTTGTAAGCAAAACTGGTAGGAACTTTAAATATATCTTAGAAAATGTTGATGTTGATACTACCTAACCCCCTTTTTGTTCCACTTCTTAAACTAAGATAATGTCTATATTACCCATCCCAAGTCAAACAAAACTTTTACTCCTGGCCTCACACTTACATCCTCTAACTACTGCCTATCTACTAACCTCCTATGAACAACCATTATACCCCAACCTTCTCTTCCCCTCCAAATTCACTTCCACGCCACTACTAGCTATCTCCCAAAACTACATCGGCATCACATCCAGAACCTGCTACTTACAAGCCAAATATCATAGACTGGCCCACATTAAGTACATCAATCTAAATATTAGAAAATCACTTTACTATTTCTGTAAGTTTCACAACCCTATAAATAGAATATACCTCCACTCCCTGCTAGATGGGGACATTCATCCTAACCCTGGCCCAAACAATACTCTTGCCACTGAACAAAGCAACTATAACATTACTAGTACACAAGCCCCTATTAAACCTTCTAACTCACTCTATATAGCACATTTCAACATACGTAGCATTAACAACAAAATTGCCCACCTCCATGCCCTCTTAGACATCCTATGTTTATGGAAAACATGGCTAAAACCTACAGTTAATGACAATGAAGTCACCCCACCTGGTTGCAATATCCTAAGATTAGACCGTACAACCAAAAAGGGATGGGGGGGTAGCAATCCTTTATAAAACAGAGCTACAAGTTACCACTGCAAACCTTAGACCACCTGTGTACAATAATGCTGAAATCCTCATTTCTAAGTTTCAGGTCAACACATGTAAATCCATATACATCGCGTGTATTTACCTTCCCCCTGGAAATAACACTAATACCCTTGAAAATATTCTAAACTGGCAGTCTATTAATCTCCCACAAGAAACTATAGTCCTTGGAGACTTTAATATCGACTGGAAGTCCTGCAGTACTGTACTCCCTACCACCCATATAAACCTATATGGCTTCTCACAAACTATTACCTCCCCAACTAGGATCAATAAACCCAATAACAAAGAAAGCATCGTAGATTGGATTCTTACTAATTCTCCTCTTCAAACATACAAAGTAGGAACCCTCCCTGATGATCTAAGTGACCACTCACTAACTTATATCATCAGACACAAAACCAACATAACTTACCCAAATACCTTTAGGACAATACGGACCAAAAAACTTCTTAACCCTGAACTATTCCAAACAGAACCTAAACACTGTAATTGGTCACCGCTAAAATCCCTCCCACGAGATGAAGCAGTGGAATACTTTAATTCCACATTCTTAACCATCCTTGACCATCATGCCCCATCATGCTCTATTAGAAATAAGGCTAAACCTGCCCCATGGCTCTCAATAACTACTAGGCAAAAAATCCTTCTTAGAAACAAATCCTGGGCAAAATGGTGCACTACTAAGAATTCTACGGACCACCAAAACTTTAGACAACTTAGAAATATTACAAAAAAGCTATCCTCTTAGATAAAAAAGACTTTTACTTCCAACTACAGCAAACTTACCAAAAGAATACACAAAAGTTTTGGTCTAGCATTAACAAACTACTACACCCAGGTCAATCTATCACACCTAACCCACAAGGCTCCAACCTTGAGAATCCAACACAAACTGCCAACGCCTTCAATTCTTTTTTCGCAGATGCCATCCAAACTCTTGCTAGTCAACTATCTCCAGGTACCTCAAATCTACCAACTTCTCCTACTTGCCCACTTCCATCATTTCAGTTACAATCTGTTTCTACTTCCTTCATTTGCTCTCTTCTCCAAAAACTAAAACCTACCACCCCCTCTCCTGACCAACTACCAGCAGAATACCTGCAAAAAGGAGCCAAAGCCATAGCCTACCCCATTTCCATACTGATAAACAGAACCATAAAAAAGGGACTATCCCAACTATTTGGAAAATCTCTCACATTATCCCCCTACATAAAGGTGGGAACTCCAATGACTTTTCAAACTATCGTCCTATAGCTTTACTCTCCCCACTGGCAAAAATAATGGAAAAATGCATCCATAAGCAACTACTTAACCACCTTATCCAAAATAACTTACTTGCCAACTGTCAACATGGATTTAGACCATTCCACAGTTCCACCACTGCCCTGCTATCCTTTACAGACTGCATTAACAAAAACCATAACAACAATATTCTTTCCTCTGCAGTCTTTATAGATTCATCTAAAACGTTCAATATGGTTAATCACCAGCTCCTTTTAAATATACTGAAATCCCTTTCACTTGAACCTCCAGCCTTAAATTGGTTCAAATCTTACTTAGACAATAGACAGCAGGCTGTACTATGGGACAACAATCTATCTACACACCTCACCATTTCCCTTGGTGTTCATCAGGGCTCCATATTAGGCCCACTCCTATTTTCCATTTTTATTAATGACCTTCACTCAGCAATTCCTCAAGCCACCTGTATTCAATACGCAGACGACTCCACTTTAATTTGTTCAGCCACTTCTTCTAAACTACAGTCCCTTACGCAAAAAAATCATTTAATACAGTAGAACAATGTTTTTTAAACTGCTGCCTCCTCCTGAACCCCAAAAAACTAAACTTTTACTTTTTACTCCAACCCAAAAGTCAACCCAAGCATATTTCACACTCATATCTGATAACGGCACTCTCATATCTCCTGACCCAACCACCAAACTTTTAGGAATAACTATAGATAGCAACCTCAACTTCGATACTCATATTAACAGCACAATAAAAACAATCAACAAGAAATTGGGGTCCCCTCTATCGAATCAAACCCTTTCTTACACCATTATCCAGGACCGCTATAGCCAGAACTCATTTAATCTCCACCCTACTCTACGCTTCACCTATATACACTAATCTTTCAAAAAACAACCTCAACAAACTGGCAATTTCCTATAATAATATTGCTAGATTTGCCACTGGCTCTCCTTTTAAAACTAAAACAACTAGGATGGCTAGAGTTCCAAAATCAGCTTCTATTTCACCAGCTTGCTATTGCCCATAAGACCCTGTATCACCCCACCAATACTTCAATACTCTCTACTCTCAATAACCCTTACAACAATCTTAAGAATGTACGCTCCTCAAATAAATTACTTATTAGTACTTGCAGATCCAACAACTTAGCAGGAGACTCTCTGTTCTCTAATACTGTTGGAAAACACTGGAACTTACTTCCCACTGAACTCCTATCTCTGTCCTCAATAACACTTTTTAAACAGAAACTAAAACTATTTCTTAGTACACATTGGTTATGCCCTTGTACTAACCCTGACTCTTTTTTCTTTATACTTATGAATACTCTTCACCTTATACTATACTGTACTAACTATTGACTTCTCCTTAATGATCCATATAAAGCATGACATTGCAATTTAAATCTATGTATATATGTATATAGTAAACTTTTTGTACATTACCTTTACTGTTTGTATTATGCTCACTACTAGTATTGTACTTTTATTAACAACAGCTGTGTCAAGCTTGTACTGTTGCAACATTCTTTATTATATTGTGTGTGTGTTGGAGCTTTTCTCCCCGGGCCTCTACTGAAAATGGATATGTATCCAGTTAGACTAGCCCAGTCAACAAATGTAAAATAAATAAATAAATGTTAAACAAACAGACAAAAATGTTGGTACTGGTATCACATTTTGTGGTAGTTGTGCATATTGTATGTACATTTTGAAAGAGAAAATATTGTTTTTGGATAATGTTTTGCATACCAAGGTTTCCTTTGTGAAAGGGAATTGTAATACCAACAAACTAGTGTACCTAGCTAAATGTGACAGCTGTTCAGGATACTATGTTGGAAAGACAGAGAGAGCTTTGAAATCAAGAATTTATGAGCACCTTCATGAGATCAGGAAGAAAAAGGAAGTTAATGCATTGTTAATACACCTGATACACTTGTAATAGGTGACTCTATCGTCAGGCACACTGATGTGCCGCTCACCAGGCTGAACAAGGAGAAGGTCACGGTGAGCAGCCTGTCGGGCGCTAGGATCCGCCACATAACATAAGCACTCAGGTCACTCCAAGGCAAGTACAAATATGACTCAGTCATTGTCCATGCTGGTGTGAATGACCTGAGACGTACCTCCCTGGACTACATGAAAAGAGACATAGAGGAGCTCTCTGAGCATGTAGCCCAGGCCGGTATGACCCTGACCTTGAGTAGCATCTTACCCTCACCAAGAATGATGCCACAATATGAAGATAAGATGATCAATTTCAACAACTGGCTTAAGTATTGGTGTCATTCAAAGGGGAACCAGTTCCTGTCAGCCTGGGATGATATGCTCGACAAGCCACGATGCTTCTCTAGGGACGGCTTGCACCTGTCACCCCTGGGCTTTCAGATATTGGCAAAGGTTTTTGCTACCCCCATAATGCCTTTTTTAGGTAAGGCTCAAAAGACAAACCCACCTCCATAGGTATCACAAGGGATAAGAAACTAAGAGTAATGCTACTCAATGCCAGAAGTCTAAACCTCAAGATGCATGCACGCAAAACTCTCCTTAGCATGGAGAACATCGATTACTGTGCAGTAACAGAAACCTGGTTCAGGGCTCCTGAGAGCACCCCAGCACTACCAGGTTATACCTCATACCATGCTTTTCGGCTCCAAAACTTGGACCGAACCACAAAAGGAGGGGGAGTATCGATATTCATCAAAGATACCCACACCTCCAGGTTGGTGGCAAAGCACGAAGCATCAGAGACTATCCATGTGCTACTAATAGTGGGTAAAACTGCCTTCCAGTTTATAGCCTGCTACAGACCACCCTCCCAAACCCAGGAACCCCACTTGGCCTTCCTGAGAACACTGGAAAATATTCAGGTCTCTCCAAACACCATTATATTGGGCGACTTCAACTACCCAAACATACACTGGGAGCATTACTCTAGCTCCAACACACTAGCCCAAAGGTTCCTAGAATTCATAAACTCAAATGCTATGGAACAACTTGTTACCACTCCCACAAGAGGGGAAAACATACTGGACCTAATCATCACCAACATGGGGACTCTATGCTCCAGACCAGAAGTGTATCCCTCACTGGTAAGATCAGACCATAAACTAATCTCACTGAATATTCACATCCCGACCCCACACCCTGCCCAGAAAACCACAGTGAAAAACTTCTCTAAAGCAAATTTCACACTCCTCAAAACTGAGGTGGAATCCTTCAAAGCCCCCGGGCCTGTGGAAAATACGGCTAAGACCGCAGAATCCTTTATAAATGCATTCTATGAACACCTTCAGGAATGCATGGATCATGCAATCTCAAATAAAACCAAGACCCAATCCTCCAAAGGCAGACGTCCTGTCTGGTGGACCCCATCCATAAACAAACTATACAATAGAAGGAGGAAGCTACTACATGATAGAGCAAAATCCCAAAAAGGGAAGGCATCTCTGATCAGTATTAGCAAAAAACTAAGGGCACTCATAAAATCGTCTAAGGCCAGCTTGAGAGAAAATTGCACAGGACACTAAGGATAATCACAAGGCTTTCTTTAGTTATGTTAGGAACCTGGGTGGGAATTCCCAGATATGCTCAGAATTAGTCCAAAATGACAAAAAATACACCAAACCCACAGACATTGCCAACATCCTAGCTGACAGGTTCAGTGCAAACTTCTCCCCCTCCCACCAAAAGGGCAAATATCTATCCCAGCAGAGTGCTGCCCCCCTGACCTCTCAGATGCTCAGGTAAGAGCCGCCCTCTCCAAAGCAAAACACAGCATCAATGGGACCAGGCGGTGTCCCGGCCGCCCTACATGAACTCCAAGAAGAGCTAAACCCAAACATAAAACTACTGTTCAATCTCAGCCTTACTACAGGATATGTACCCAAGGTTTGGCGTACAGCAACAGTGGTCCCTCTCCACAAAGGTGGTGCCTCAATGGACCCTGGAAACTATCGCCCCATAAGCCTGACTAGCTTGGTCTGCAAAGCTATGGAAAGGATCATCATGGACCTCATAAATAAAGATATTGGGGACCTACAGACACTGGATCCTACCCAGTTCGGCTTTGTTAAGGGCAGATCCTGCCTCTTAAACCTGGTCGACTTCTTTGAAATAGTCACCAAGGCCATTGGCCGAGGAAGGTGGTCCACACAGCCTACCTGGACCTCACAAAAGCCTTCGATACAATACCCCACTCGGGCATTATAGATAAGCTCACCAGCTTAAATATAAACCCCTATGTCACTAGATGGGTTACAAACCGGCTCAAGGACAGAACCCACATGGTTAGAATTGCTGGAGCCATGTCAGACTCCAAACCTGTTACAAGTGGCATCCCACAAGGCTTAGTCCTGGGACCTCTCTTGTTCGGTATATATTTCTCGGAGGTACAGGCCAACACGGAAGGACTGTGGCTGACCAAGTTCGCAGATGACTGCAAACTGGGCGCCATAATCGACTGTCCAGCCAACACAAGCATCCTCCAAAAGGGCCTCATAGAAACAGACAACTGGTGCCAGAGCCATGGCCTCAAGCTAAATGCCAAAAAGTGTATAGTCATCCCCTTTGGCAAAAACAAAGTGCCCACAAATTACCACATAGGTGGTAATCCATTAAGTACAGAAGAAGTAATTAGGGACCTGGGGACCCAAGTTGATAGCAATCTCTCATTTGACAACCACGTGGCCAAAGTGGTTAGAAAAACATTTTATATAGCCCACCTAATCATGAAGGGATTCACCTCTAGATTAGGGGAGATCATCGTGCCTCTTTACTCATCCCTCATCAGGCCCATAATCGAGTACAATGCCCCTTTTGGATGTACCTTACCAAACACCTGCAGCAACTGGAAAGACCCCAAAAGTACCTCACCAAGAGGATCAAAGGGCTCAAACAGATGCCATATGCTGCCGGTTAAAGAAACTCCAGCTCTACTCAGTGGCATACCGCCTGCTCAGAGGCGACCTGTGCCTGACGCATAAAGCCATGTCCAACCCGGAATTAAGGGACATGCTGCATCTCAAAAATCAAAATCCCATCAAGCTACACGAGAGACTTGAACCTCAGCACTGAAATAAATAGGACATGCTGGAGGGACAGATTCATAACCCAGAGGCTCCCTTCACTCTGGAATAAAATCCCAGTCCAGGTTAGGCAGAGTCCCTCATTGACTCTCTTCAAGAGGAATCTTGATGAGTGGATGGGAGATCGTAGGTTTACCCCGGGTATCACTTCTGTGTCACTGTTAGACAGAGGCACAGTATACTAACCTCGAAAAAGGGCATAGCAAAATTAATTTAAAATGGGTGGCGAAAGCCAAACATACTCTGGCTAGGCTTATAAATGCCCTAGGGCAGATAGTCTAGTATGAACCTATGAACCTATGTACAGGCACTCTGTTGTGTGTAGTAATTTTGTTAATATTAGCTTTGGTATACTGGAAAAAGTGCAGATTCATTCCAGGGGTGGTGATTGGCAAAAACATTTGTTAAAAAGAGAACTTGTCTGGCAGTTGAAACTAAATGCAT
This sequence comes from Protopterus annectens, assembly GCF_019279795.1. NCBI lineage: Eukaryota > Metazoa > Chordata > Ceratodontiformes > Protopteridae > Protopterus > Protopterus annectens. Next base: position 187,489,028 of record NC_056748.1, on the reverse strand, counting down.
CATCCCCCCAGGTCTGAACGACCAAGTATCTCTCAAACCTATACCGAGTGAAAAAGCAGATTTGTTAACATAAATTCTAAAGGAATTCAACATGATTTTTATGTATTTTTATTTATGTTTAATAGTTTATTCTATTTTGAAAAATGTTTTTGCAAGTACTTGTGATTGGAATATGTGCTTTGTAAACCTTTAACACAGGGGATTTTTTAATTACTAGCATTTCATGATTGGTTGATGAAATTCAGCTAGTTTATAAATAAGATGATGAATGTGAGTGTACTTTATCTGAAGAAGTCTCCATGAGAGACATAGGCGCTTATGTGATGTGTTTTAACTTATAAAAATAAAAGTATTTTATTCACGTTGAAGTCCACGTTAATTTCTACATTTTTTTACTGGTATGTTGATGGTCCACCTTTATGCAGAGGGATGACTGTTGCAGTTCTCCATTCCCTAGGGATGAAGCCTGTCTGCTTTAGTAACAGTTGGGGGATAAATGGTAGAGGGCATTTCCTAGGGGGTAACCAGTCATCTTCAAGTCGTATGAATTCTGTCTTCTGCCTGTACCTTGTTCTTTTGTAACACGTTTGAGTAAAGTTATTGTCCTCTACTCTTAGTTTGGACTTTGGTAACTACTTTAGCCAATGAAATGCTTCTATCAAGGCTTTCTCTCTATAGTACGAGGATGAGAGGTATGCCTTCAACAATAACTAAAATGTCATGAAATCACAAGAAATGAATGGCTTTTATTGCATGTATATTCCTATACACTAGGCAGTCATTGTTTCCTAATTAGAACTTGCCAGTACAACTTTATACATACATAAATAAGTAAGCAAACACATATATTCCATGTGAAATTGCAGTTTTGTTTATTATACAAAATAAGCAAGCAGACACTCGGGTTCTATGTGATCATAGTTTTATTTATTTGACTGTTTCATAACTAATGATATTTCTATGCACAGATAGCTATTTTTGTTACAATGCAACAGTTTTGCAATGAAACTGTGTAAATTACAACAGAGAGCAAATGGGATATTTTGTTGCAAAGAGATGAATTGTGACAATGTAAGACATCTGTAATACATACTCATTAGTTTAAAGAACACCATTGCACATAAAATAAAAAATAAAAATGGAGACATCCTTCTATACTTACATAACCACTCTTGTTAAACAGCTTATTTATACATTTTACATATGTACACACATACAAATATTTTGGACATGATCAATAATGCCCTTCAAGCCTGCAAAGTCATAGATATAATTTGACCTTATTTCCATTTGTTATATATATTTTTTTAGCTATCATCTTGCTTGAATTTCACTTCTGCACTTTGACAAACTGACATTCTTTCAGAAAGTGGTATAATCCTTTACTCTATTTGAAATTTTTTATTTGTATTTTGCACCATGGAGCTCAGGCTGTGACTCAAAATGGTCTGTCAGCCACCCACGTACATGGTTATCAAACTGAAATTAATAAGTAAACAAACATCTGAATAAAGACATAATGGGAATACATTAAATGGTTTCATGACGACGTTAAGTTTAATACATGGTACGTTGGAGAGTACAGCACACTTCTGTTTGTTTGTTTTTATTATTTATTAACATGCACAATTAAACATTTGTTTACAGGTACCATGTTGTCTGTGTACATTGTTGGTGCTCTTACAGGACATAAAACACAGTAGGGTGTATTCAGAAAGGAAAAATAGCACACTGTATAAAACTAAACTGTGCAGTAATATCATGCAAGGCATGTGCAATTCAGAGATACTGTATTACAATCATGGTAGTATGAAAATTGGTGTGGTCACTAGTACATACTAATGACCATATAATGACATTCAAATGAGATAGATCATGGTTCATAGGTAGGTACTAGGCTATTGGCCCTAAGGCATAATTAAGCCTAGCCAAAGATGTTCTGCTTTCACTTCCCTCCCAAGTGGTTTAGTTACCTGCACCCCTGTCTAGCAGGGCCACAGAAGTGATTCCAGGGGTGAATTTCCTATTTCCCATCCACTCATCAAGATTCTTCTTGAAGACCGCTAATGAGGAGCTCTGCCTCACATATATGGGGACCTTAATCCAGAGCAAGGGGAGTCTCTGGGACACAAATCTGTCCCTCCAACAAGTCCTGTTTATTGTTGATGTCAGGTTTATGTCCCTTGAGCGTGTAGCTCTGGTGGATTGGGTTTTCCTTAGGTGGAGCATTTCTATGGAAATACGTTCATCAATAAATGGATGTGTCTGCCTGCATGTATATATTATATAAGCAGCATGGACATTTGTAAGATACTTGGTGATTATATATTAGGTTGATAAGTTCATAGGTATATACTAGGCATGCTGTTCAAAAGACTATTAAAAAGCTTAGCCAGCTAAGCCCAAGCACTGTCAAGTGAGTTAAGCACAATGATGAGGGAGCACCATGCTATACACCTGTAACATCCCTCCTCTGGGACAGTAATCAAGGAGCCTGAAACCTCACCACTGACACTGAAGAGGGATGTTCACTTGGAATACAAATGGATACACTCAGTATTTCCAGATGCAGACCTCCCTGCTTTAAGCACAATTTCCCTTAAGAGCACACAGGGAACATACTCAGCCAAGGTATGGATTTCTGTGTTTCTCCCTAAGTCCCCAGTAAGCCTCCCTACTGGCACATCTTCAGAGTTAAGTCCTCAGCCGAGTGCCCAAGCCAAGTCCTCCACCAGTCTCTCTGTGAAACCAGTGCTTCGTGTCCCTGCCCAAATAGCTGACATACTCTGAGATTTAATTTTCACACACACTCACACCTGGGAAAGGCTGGCACAATTTATCCACTCTACCAACTTTGCCCGGACTATAAGGCAGATCCAGTTAGTTACTCTAAGGCTCTTTAAATGGTATCCAATTATACTGAGTGAAATTAATATTAATACAAATGGTAATGTTCACCAAACAGCAAGACTTTCAGGAGTGGCCACAGTTATCACCAAATAAATATATGCAAATACTCTCAGAACTTACACATTTTCTAAAAAAGGCCAGCCACAATGAAAAGTTTAAATATATTTAATAATAAAAGAACATGGAAATACTAAATATCTATTTACAGTAAACACCAGAGTTTCAGCCATAGGAAAGACACACAGTTAAAGAAAAAAAAAACAATGCTTAACTATTCTCACTGTATTTTCCTGACTAATGTAAAGCATTACTGTTCCTACTTAAAGAATAGAGCAAGGCAAAATAATGTGGCTGAGTGGTCCTTGTTGTCAGATCCAAGACAGAATACTGAGAGCAATATCTTAATATTATCTAAATATTATTGCTGGTTTACAGAATGACATCTGGTCATCTGACTGTTTCCCACACTAAAAGCTGCCAGGGTTTACCACCAATGTGCTACAATACACACTAGACCTTTAGCTAAGTTTATTAAATCATCTGGAAGCCATAAAACAAACAAACTATCCCAGTCTTCTTACAGGAGCTACAACCTATTCTCTAGCACAGACATTAAGTTTCTAGCTCCATTCAAAATTGTGGGATAATATCCTTATGGCTTAACCCATAAAGTCATTTAATTTCAGGTATATTTTAAAGTTTGAGATTAACATCTCTTCCAGTCCACTGTTAAAACATATACATTTAATTTAGTTACAAAATATGTGCATTTCTTTCCCTTCCAGCAGGATGCACTGTTTATACATTTTAACACAAGCAAACCTCATAAATACATTTTCAGCACAAGCATCTGTACAAACTCAGTTTGATATCAAATGACAATTATTTACAAAATTCCAGCTAGCTGTGCTGGCATATGTTACACATCCACTGCCCCACTTTTCCTATCATGTCTGGCAGTACCTCCTATTATCACAATATCCCATATGGGATTTATGATTTCCCAGCTATTCATCCAGAATATTTTTGAATACAGACCACATGTAGCATTGCTTGATATGCTTAGGAAGTTTATTCAGTAAGTATGGGACTCTTTAGGATAGAAATCTGTTGTGCAAACCATGTGCTATTTCTGTGTCTATAAAAGATTACAAACTTTGGTGTGGCTGCTCATGGTGGTGTGTGTTTTGCACAGCTGTATGAGGTCAAGCACACTACAGTGTGCCAAATACCCTTCTGATGGACAGCATTCTGTCTGCTACAGAATGGCATAAAGAGCAAGAACTGCACATATCAAGAATGCCATTTGAACCCTTGATACAAGTGTCACCATGAATAGCAGGCAACAGTAAGAATTACGGAAGGGTATACAGCTCATCAGACTTTGTGGACCCAGTGTAAATATCATAATTTGGGCTTTAATACAAATTTCACATGTTATACCTTTTGTATCACAATACATCACAGGTAATGTTGGCATGTTCTCAAAGGTGCTATATAAGACAGGCATTTCCATTCACATGGAAGAATACCAGCAAGAAAGCAGGTAATTAAACACACGCTCCAGTCAATAAAAGGTGTGTGCCTTACAGGTAACACCCAGTTTATGCAAATAAAAGACAACAATGTTTGGCATTTTATAACAGGTTATTTTTCAGCTATCTTTCACAAGCATTGGACTTCCATCTTCCCAATTTCTTGATGTTCTCCCATGATGCCCTTGCCCATTGTACATGAGAAACTGCTTTATATGCTAAATGAGTGTTGCTATGATTATAGGATATATGTTTGGGGTCCAAGCTTCATTACTCCATGGTTTTCTTCAATGCAGCCCCCACCTGAAGCTGGGTAAGCAGGATACCCTTCTCATAGTAGAAAGCTGCTCCTTCATAAGTACCAGTCTATAATGAAACTGAGTGGACTTCTGTGTTGGAGGCACAGTGTTTGGTAATTTGGTAAGGAAAATTCTCTTCTAACCATCAACAGAGAAACAGTAGAGAGTGAGTGGCATGAAGTTTCTGGGGGTGCATATTGATGAGGACTTGTCCTGGTCAACCAATTCAAATGCCATTGTCAAGAAGGCACATCAGAGGCTATACTTTTTGTGAAGGTTGAGGAGAGCAAACATACCATCAACAGTTCTCACAATCTTCAATAGGGGTACCATAGAAAGCATCCTGACAAAGAACCTCAGTGTGGTATGAAAGCTGCACTATAACTGAGCACAAGGCTCTCCAGAGAGTGGCGAAGGCAGTCAAGAGGATCATCAAGACCACCCTACCAGCCATCAATAACTTGCACATGTCCAGATGTCTAGGCAGAGCCAAAGGAATAATTAAGGACTGCACCCATCCTGCTCATAGACTGTTTGCGTACCTATCATCTGGCAAATGCATCTGTAGCATAAGATGCAGAACTAAGAGATTCAGAAACAGCTTTTTCTCACAAGCCATCAGACTGTTGAACTCTGGCAACAATCGCACTCTATGCTGACAATCTGGGCCATCAGTTCAATGTGGAAGACTGTCTCAAATTGTGCAATAACTTGACTGCCTGTTTCAATCCAATATTAGTGCAATACTCAGTATGTAAAGCCAATTCACTGGTCATCAGGGGTAGTAGCAAGGCCATAGAAATGCCTCATTATAGTGCAATATCTAATGCTAGTCTGTAACTCAGTCACAGTGCACTACTCATGAATGTATAATTCTGGGAAATACTCGGTGTAAGTCTTCAATGCAATGTCTTACCTCACTACTACGCAATACTCAAGCAAGCAGAGAGATCACTGTATAATAAATGTCAGTGAGTTAAATGTGCAATAATAGGATTATCTATGTAGAACATTAATACATATATAACTAAATGCAACTAGACATTATGGCATATAGTAAGAAGTCTATGTGATATCTGCACATTTGAGTCCAAAGCATACCTCTCAACCTATAGACATCAAAAATCTGGATAAAGCCCATGAAAAATAGGTACAAATCTGTACGCTGATTAACATAACATTTCCATACACAATTATGTAACCCCACCCACTGCAATAGAATTGTGGGATACCAGCTTTCAAATGCAAACTTAAGAAAAGACAACCAAAATGTGACACCAGAGTCCCCCTGCAGCCATTCCAATGTCCCATTACCTGGCTATTTTGCCTCATTTACCATAAACACTAATGTGTGCATACTGCTTTACTTCTACAATGATTTGGATTTTATTTTTACATTTTCTAGCACAATATACAAACATTAATCGACATCTGCTAAACAAAGCAATACTGTCTCACAATGAAAATAGACTTGGCATTAAAACTTCTCTGCCCTTGAAATTCACATTCATTGAAACTCACACCACATCCAAAGAAAATGCATCTGGCCAGTGGTGGATAAAGACTACCTTTGGGCTGTTTTCAAATCATTGGCCCCTTGCACACAGAACAAGAAACATACACGTGTTCCTTGATACACCTTCCTGACTTTATTAAATTATATTCATTGTACTATACAGCACACTTGTTAGAGCACATTTTAAATTTGTTAGAGCATTTTTCCAGTAGGCAATGAAACAAAATGCATGAACCAATAATGACAAAACTGCCCAATTCAGAACATTTCCATCATAAAAGTCTACTTCCACACCCACATAATATATATATTATAATGACAGTAGTGTAAGCCATAGGCATCTTGCACAGCATCTTGCACTTATTTTCAATTTCATTTTTCTGAGGGGGGGGACAAAAGGCCAAAAACCAGGGACACATTTTAAACATTGCTTGTACAATTTTGGAAAGTTGCTAGAATAAAATGTTGTGTTACCACCATGCATTTCACTGCCAAGTCTTGAACCCAGAACCCTGTGTACTACAGTCAGAGCAACATGCCACTATGCCAAATCAGCAGTGTCCTGTAAGACAAGAAGACTGAAACTTAAATGGCTATCATTTAGTCAATTCAGTTCTCACTTCTCTCCATAGCTCTCAACATCTTAGCACAAAGAACCTGGACAAAGCCAATAATGGCGTAATACAGAATTCAGTTCTCATGTCTCACCATAGCTCTCAATGTCATAGCACAAAAAACATGGACAAAGCCAATAATGGGGGAATACAGCCACAAAATAGGGGCACATTTCAAATACTGATCTTATAAACTTAGAAAATAGCTAGAATAAAAGGTTTTGTGTTACCATTTATTTTCTGAAGAATATGAACTCTGAAATTCAAATGCCTGTCATTATTTAGTGAATTCGACCCTTTAGTGATTTGCCACAAAAATCCTGAAAACCACAGATTTTATGAGGAACAGATAAAAAATATGAGGCATAAATTCACAAATGGTGGTGGTTGTGGACTTTAGGCTCTTTTTACCTTGTACTCAAGGTACAGGGTTTGGGCCTGAGTACCTCTAACCACCAGGTGTATTAGAATCAGGGTATTTTCACAGACAGGCACACACACAGACATACACACAGACAGACACACAGACACACTCACAGACATACTCACAGATGCACACAAACACACACACACACACACACACACACACACACATACTCACAGATGCACACACACACACACACACACACACACACACACACACACACACACACACACACACACACACACACACACACAGACAGACAGACACACACACACACACACACACACACACACACACACACACACACACACACACACACACACCTTCCTGAAATAGTAATGCAGTCAATAATCAGCCAGAAAAACTAAACCTGAGTGCAGAACGGTGCAATCAAGTTAATAGCCAGACAGGAAACCTAACATTGAGTGCAGTCAAAACTAAAAGCAAGATAACTGCAGCAGTCAAAACTAAAGGCAAGATAAATGCAGCAATCCTTTCTGTGCATAATCCTACCCATTTGTCTCGCATTTGAGTTCAATCAAGATAATAACCAGCCAGAAAAACTAAAATTGAGTGCAGAAGCACAATCCTACCATTCATCTCGCAAGATAAATGTAGCCAAAATTGGAAATTATTGCAGCAGTCCTTTCTGTTCACCACAAGATAATAAGTCAGCCAGCCAGAATAAATCCGTAATTGAAGTGGGAAGTAATGCAGCAGTCTAACGGCTCATAAGTGCAGCCAAAAGATACAAAATGGTTCCCGCTCTTCATTTGAACAGCCGAAATACCTACATAGGTTCATGGGTAGGTACTAGGCTATCAGCCCTGGGGCCTATACAAGCCCAGCCAAAAAGGTACCCTGGCTTTTGCCACCCAAGAAACTTATTTTTCTGTGCCACTGTCGAGCAGAGCCACAGAGGTGATCACCAGGGTGAATTTCCTATTTCCCATCCAATCATCAAGATTTTTCTTGAAGAGTGCTAATGAGGAGCTATGTTTGATATAGATAGGTAGTTTATTCCAGAGTATGGGAAGTCTCTGGGACAGGAATCTATCCCTCCGGCATGTCCTGTTTATTGTGGTGACAATGTTTAGGTCCCTAGAGCATGTAGCTCGGAGGGATTGGGATTTCTTTAAGTGGAGCATGTCCAACAGCTCTGGGTTTGACATAGCTTTGTATGTTAGGCAGAGATCACCTCTGAGTAGGCGATATGCGATGGAGTAAAGCTGGAGTTTTTTGAGATGGTCTGCGTAGGGCATCTGTTTGAGGCCATAATCCACTTTGTGAGGTATTTCTGCAGCCTTTTCAGTTGTTGTAGATGTCTTGTGAGGTACATACCAAAAGGGGCATTGTACTCTATAATGGGTCTAATGAGTGATGAGTAGAGGGGAACAATGACCTCTTTTTTTCTGGATGAGAAACCTTTTGTGATGAGGTGTGCCATGTAGAAGGATTTCCTGACTACTGTGGTGATGTGATTATCAAAGGAGAGACTACTGTCCACCTGTGTCCCAAGGTCTCTTATCACACTTTCAGTGTTAAGTATACTACCGCCTATGTTGTAGTTCATTGGTACAGAGTTTTTACCAAAGGGGATGACAATGCACTTTTTGGCATTGAGCTTGAGGCCATGGCTTTGACACCAGGTATCTGTCTCAGTGAGGCCCTTTTGTAGGATGTCCACATCGTTAGGAGTTTGAATTATGGTTCCTAGTTTGCAGTCATCTGCGAACTTCATTAGCCAAAGACCTTCTGTGTTACCCTGTACTTCAGGGAAGTAGATACCAAACAGGAGAGGACCCAGGACTGGACCCTGTGGTACTTCACTTGTCACTGGTTTGAAGTCAGATTTGGAGTCTGCTACTTTCACAGTGTGAGTTCTGTCAGTGAGCCAGTTGGCAACCCATCTTGTGACACAGGGATTTATACCATCCATAGTGTGCATGTGAGCCCTTGAGCTCAATTCTGAAAGGCTGGTAGCCCCAACAGAGCTGACGTCATCACGCACGTGATGACGTCAGCTCAAGAAGCAAAAAAAAAAAATTTAAAAAGCTGAGAAAAACTCGGAAATGAAGGGGTGCCACTCAGGAATCATGGCACCCCATTATTTGGACCCCAAAACTCAGTAAAAACCGAGTTATTTGGTATGGTTGGGAGGTATGGTCCAGAGATATGGAATTTCATTCTGTTTTTGCACTTGTGTGATTCTGAATGACAATAATGTTTACTTTGACTTTTGACTTTGACTAGTGTTCCAGGATTTGTACTACATTCCATTCTAATGACCATAAGGCTGGAGCCAGCCATTGGCTCTTCTTCTCTTGATCAGTCATAGAGTCCTCCTATTTATCAATAGAATATTCCTATTCTGACCAACTAAATGCTCCACATAGGGCTGATAAACAGGAGGCTATGAAAAACACTGTCTTCTATTACTGATGACATACCTTTTGGAGTTTGTCCCATAAGGCTCACACTGCCACCCCATGGCTTTGTGCTGGTTGCTGATAGCTTGCTAGATGTAATGCTGCCTTCAGCTTATTTTAATCAGCCTTTAGCATTAGCAGGATGTGTGCCCTCCAAATATTTTACTGCTATGAGCAATGCAATCTGACAACCTTGCACCTTCCTAGTGTCGCTAAACTGCTTTAGTACCCTTTTAAAGCCACCTTATTACCTGTACTGAGGGTGTTGTTTATTAGCTGTTATTCTCATATGTCCACCGATACTATGAATTAATTTGTACCCACACTGGTACTGGTGCTGTTTCCAGTGCCACTCTTGAACTGAGCCACTGTGAAAGTGACAATGTAAAATGTCCAATTATTCTTCACCTCACCCTTTTGGCTGACTGTTCCTTGCCTGAACTATACATGAGTTGTCCAATCTTTGTTGGAGTTACCTTGTTTGCCATCTGTTTGTATATCCAGGAAGAACTCCAGCTCTGTAACAGCAAACAGATGTCTACATGTAATTACTCTTGGCCACCTGCTACTTTGCTTGCTTCCTCTAAAGTAACCCCCCCACCACCAAATTCTTAGTGATATTTCAACAGTTACCCTGAAAATGCAGTCTGAAAGTGTGCCAAAACACAATGACGTAAGATTAACATCTCTAAAAATTTAGATGACTGAAGGCAAGAATACTGTTACTTGAGTCACAGTTTTAATAGTCTTGTCAAGTGGCATATAACAAATGAAAAGGATTGTTACTTGTAAAACTAGCAATAAAAGGTCAGAGACATGGATGCTGTTAGGTGCAGCTATACCATCAACTTAGTCAGAATACCTCCTACATGCCAGTGTATGAGTGTGTGCATGTATATATGTATACATCTATCAATGCACATATAGGTGTGTTTACATCTATATACATAAGCACAAACACACACAAATACAAAATATTTTATATAGACATATGTTTTTATATATATATATATATACACACACACACACACACACACATACATACATACATATATACACATACATACCCACACACACAAATACATGTGGCTCTGTACAAAACAAATATATACAGCAAATACATTTTAAACAGCAAAACAATACTTATCGTAAACATATAATGGCATACGCATTTCTTTAAATTAGGTATTTCCATCTTGATAAGGAGATAAGTGGTCTAGTCAACACAGCCATCTCAGTCACAACAGAAACCTTTTAGAGAAAAATTATGAGAATTCCAATACTAACAGTGAAGTACACCACTAAAACAATTATGTGCACTGCATACATAGTTTTAGCAAAATACACGCATTATCACATATCCAGCATATACAGATTTGACAGACATTCAAGAATGCCTTGAATTGTAAGCTAATAAGTAAGACATAGCAAGGCTGTGGTTTTACAACCACATGAATATGAACTTAGATTATATATTGCATGCTTGCATACTTATGCACATACATAGGAAGTATGGGGAAATATACAGACTACAGTTGCCTCAACTTTCAAATTGCAATCAGTGTATTTCTACTGCAGTCAAATATTCAGGAAAGGAGTGAAAGCTCCAAACATTTTACTACAATGCAGGAAGATTAAAGAAAATAAATTCAGTTGGTTGGAATCAGTATTATACAGACAGTTCCTGTGTGATTCCTGAAGGGCGACAACTAACTGGAAGATACTTGTAATACAGATTCAGTTTCAAAGTCATCTGACATTTTGTAATGAAACATTATAAGATTTTATTCTTCTAATACATTAGGGCATTTGCACCTCAATGCATTTGTTTGGAAGATGCAATTGTCCAAAGCAATGCAGCCCTTGAAGTGAGGGAAACCGATTATAAATGTATGTCTGCATGAGTACATGCACTATTTATTTATTTATTTATTAATTTATTTCCAGTTTGATGACTGGGGAGGTCCACTGGGCTCAAAGAGCCCATTTTCGGTGGAGGCCCGGGGAGAAAAGCTCCAATAATACATAGTACAAGCTCCATAATATGAAGTACAATACATAATGGAAACAGAAACAAACTAAGCAAATTTTACATACAAAATAGCAAAAAGTAAACAAAAGTTATAACAGCAGCTTGGAGAAGGATGTAAAGCATCTTTACATGTTTAGTGGTTGAGAACAGTAGTACAAGGTTAAATTAATACAGAGGTTTATATCATCTGAGAATGATATAGAAGTAACATTAGCACGGATGAGTTCTTTATGCATGAATATTAGCATGAGTTAAATTAATACAGAGGTTTAAACCCTCTGAGAGTGGTATAGAGGTAGCATTAGCATGAAGGCAGTACATAGGGTTAATCAATAGTGTGAAAGGAAGAACAAACTTTGTGTATTATAAAGCATTTATGTATTAAACAGGCTAGGTAGGTAGAGTGCAATTGCATTTCCATTTTTGGGAGAGGTAAGAATGCAGCTGGGTTTTGAAGTGTTCAGAGTCCTCAGAAATTCTTAGAGATGGAGGGAGAGAATTCCATTTTTTGGCAACGGAAAAGGATAGGAGAAGCTGACCAGCGGGACAGTTTGGTTTATAAACAGAGATTCAATTTTGGTGGGTAGATCTTAGAGTTCTGTTTGGGGTATATAATGTTAAGATGTTTGTTAGTGCTGGGCATATAGTTGGTTTGAAAATAAGCTTGTTAGTGGTGATGAGTTGGAGGTAGTCAAGGTAGTTTGGGAGTTCTAGCCATTGCAGCTGGTGGAGAGGTTTACAGTGGTGAGTGGAGTATTTGGAAGTGGTGGCGAACTTTGAGATTTTATTTTAACAGGATTCTAGTTTAGAAGAGATGGAGGAAGATAGGTTGGTTAGTAGGGGAGCACCAAACATTAGTGAAGGTACTAAGAAGGTAGTGGTGAGGGTCTATCTTGTTGAGGAGGAGAGGAAGTGGGAGTTTCTGTATAGCATGCCAAGTTTCTGATGGGTTTTCTTTATATTTAGCTGAATATGGGTATCGAATTTTAGGTAATCGTCAATAGTAACTCCAAGAAGTTTAGCAAAAGGAACAACTTCTATAGTGGAGTTAGCAAGGCTTATAATCTTGAAAGAGGTTTTGTCTAGGTGGATAGATTTTGAGGGAGAGAATAGAAGGATCTTTGATTTGTTGGCATTCAAAGAGAGGTGATTTTGAAGCATCCAGTTCTCAGTAGTTGAGAAGGCAGTCTGAGTTTTTGTTTGGAGCTTAGGGAGTTTTGATGCAGAGCAAACTAAAGTAGCATCATCTGCATATTGTACTATCTTAGTGCTAAGAATGGCTGCATGGAAGTCATTAATGAAGATATTGAAGAGCATAGGGCCAAGAAAGGATCCTTGGGGTACACTGATTGGGGTGGGAAGGAAGGCTGAGGTGCCAGTCTTCCATTTTACTGCCTGAGATCTGTCAGAGAGGTAGCTGCTGAACCAGGTAATGATGTTTTGTGACAGATTAAGATTGGAAAGGTGGTGAAGAAGGTGGATATGAGAGACTGTGTCGAAAGCCTTGGAGAGGTCAAGGAGGACTGTGGATACAAGTTCTCCAGAGTCACGGCCATCGTTTATGATGTCTAGAAAAGAGAGAAGAGCTGTTATTGTGCTATGACCAGGACGGAACACATGTTGTGTTGGGGTGAGGAGTTGGTTATGTGTAATGAATGGCATGAGCTGGAAGTGGATGCATTTCTCAAGAATTTTTGAAATAGGGGAGAGAATCGCTATGGGTCAGAAGTTGTAAATGTTATTATTTTTGCCTCCTTTATGGAGGGGTAGGATAAAGGCTGCACGCCACAGTTTGGGGACATATGATTCTTGTATGGATCTGTTGATGAGTATGCTAATGGGGATGGCGATGCTGTCTGCTGCAATTCTTAAAAAGAGTGAGGGGATATTGTCAGGGGCATTGGAGCAAGGCTTATGCTTAGAGAGAAGTTTTTTTTTATATATGAGGTGGGGATGGATTTGAGGTGGAACATAGGAGGTGAGTTTGGGTTGGAAGGTTGGGCAGAGGGTTTGATTTGGAGGGAGGTGTTCTTGTTTGGTAATGTTTTAGTGAGTTCTGCTATAGAGTTAGTAAAGAAGGTGTTGAACAGAGTAGCCATTTCTGGGTCAGCTTTACTAGTGTCAGGGCAAGGGTTGTTTTTGGTGCCTGGGTTGAGAAGTGAGTTGATGGATTTCTAGAATTGTTTGGGGTTAGATGAGTGGTTAGACTGGAGTTTGATATAGTATGCTTTTTTGTCTTGTATGATATGTTTTTTGGCTAAGTTGTGGAGTTGTTTATATTTAATAAGGGTGTCAGGGTGCATATTATGATGGTGGAGTTTACAGGTCTTGTCCCTTTGTTGCATGAGTGTTTTGGTATCTTTACTAAGCCAAGGGGTTGAAGTGACTAATAAGCAACATTACTGCAAAGGATCATAGGAGATTACTAGGCTAATGGCTCTGGGGCCCTTACAAGCCTAGCCAAGAGTTTATTCCCAAAACAAGAAACCCAAATCAGCACCTGACACCCCTGTCAATGAAGGACACAGGTGGAAACCCAGGGACCAATTTGTGTTTACCCATCCACTTACCAAGGTTGCGCTTGAAGAGGGTGAGCGACATACTTTACTTGATGTGTATGGGGAGTCTATTCCAGAGATGGGGCAGCCTCTGGGAGACAAAACTGTCTCTCCAGTAGGTTTTGTTACTGTCACATATTAGATTTAAGCCTTTCGATCCGGTACTATGCGAGGAGTTAGACTTACAGATATGGAGCATCTCTAGTAGAGCATGGTCTGAGATTGCCTTGTAGGCGAGACACAGATCACCTCTGAGCACTCTGTATTATACAGAGTAGCGTGATAGTGATTTGAGCCTGTCCATATAGGAAAGGTGTTGGAGGCCATGGATTCTATTTGTGAGGTATTTTGGTGGCCTTTCCAGTTGATGCAGGTGTCTGGAGAGGTACATACCTAATGGGGCATTGTACTCAATCATTGGCCTAATGAGAGAGGAGTACAGAGAGGTAATAACCTCCTTTTTTCTGGATACAATCCCTTTACTTATAAGGTGAACCAAGTAAAAGGTTTTTCTGACCACTGCCCGCAACATGATGGTCAAATGTGAGATTGTTGTCAACTTGTATACCCAAGTCTCTTACCATGTGTGCTTAGGGGGTTGCCATTAATGTAGTAATCAGTAGGGGTCGTGTTTTTGCCAAATGGTATGATACAACATTTTTTTTGCATTTAACTTAAGGCTATAAATTTGGCACCAGTCATTTGTTGCTGTGAGACCCTCTTGTAGTATGTTAACATCATTTGGGGAGTCAATGACAACACCCAACTTAGTCACCTGCAAACTTGGACAGCCACAGGCCTTTTGTTTTTGCCTGGACCTCTGAGAAGTAGATGCCAAACAACAGAGGTCCCACAAGAGATCCCTGGGGGACACCACTAGTGACAGGTCGACTGCTGGAGGTGGTGGCAGATATTTTGACCTTGTGGGTCCTATCAGTGAGACAGTTGGTTACCCACCTGATGAGCTAGGGATTTACGCCAAGTTGTGTTATCTTTTTGATGATGCCCATGTGGGGGATTGTGTCAAAGGCTTTGGCCAAGTCAAGGTAAGCTGTATGTACTGACTTTCCCTCATCCAGTGCATTGATGACAATCTCAAAAATGTCAGCCAGGTTCAACAGGCAAGATCTGTCCTTGACAAATCCAAACTGGGCGGAGTCAAGTGCTTGGAGATTGCCTATGTCCTTGTTTATGAGGTCAATAATAATACATTCTGTGGCCTTACAGATCAGACTTGTCAAGCTAATGGGGCGATAGTTTCCAGGGTCAGTATTGGCACCACCTTTGTGCAAAGGGACGAATGTTGTGCTATGCTGAAGAAACTGACTGCACTGTTTTTTGTTATAGCCACTTGTAAGCATTGAATTTTGGATGTTGGAAACATCTAGCAATTCTAAATGCAACAGACAGGAACTTATAGCATTTAAATGTTTTCTTTATGTAGAGAGCTAAATGAAGCAAGTATATACAATACATTAAATATTAATCCAGTCATTTCATTATGCAATCCTGGCAATCAATTGATCTGATGGTCCTTTTTTAAGTCTCAAAGAACTATATTTAATGGTTTTGGACTTGTATATTCTAGCATGACAAAGCACATATCTACTGTTAGTACAAGCTGACAAGTAGATAAGTAGATTTTTTTATATTTAGGTTATATTAGAAATTATAGTTGCTTTATTTTTTAATACATATTGGTAGATAACATACTGCTTAATTTGCTGTTAGAGTTTGTATAGCTGATTGGAGAACATGTTATTATGCCATAATTGGACTCAGTCTCTGATTTATTTGGATTTAATAGAGAGTGTCAGTTTGTATATTTTTAATGTCTGATGAAGCATTGAGGCCAATGTGAAAGTGCTTACTAAGTTACAATAAAAGCTTTTTGGTGCATTTTACATAGCTATGTTTGTAGTCACTCAGTTTTTATTCTGATTTTGTCTTTTACGTACTGGTGTAACAACTTCATCCCAGCTGTGCGGTTGTTTTTTACTCTTTGGACTAATCTAATAGCCTATTGGTGGGGGAAGGAAAATACAAAAGGACCAACTGTAAACTCTTAACACTTCCTAGAATAACCCACCAGCGCTGAGAGTTTGTGTAATCTGACCAGCGGTATGTTAACAAGGCTCTTCGAAAACCTTGTCTCTAGGTGAGTATGACTTACACAGTACTAAAATGTAAACAAACTTCTCTAGCAAAGAATCTGAGTTTGTGTTCCTTTAATCTTAAAATTGTGAAGAAGCAGAGACATTGTGTATTACATGAGAGGATGATAACCACTGGCTTCCAGGAATATTGTTACATCTGTTAACTTTATAACTGCATCATCCTTATAACTGATATTGGCTTGTTGTGGCTTGCTGCAGCTTTGAACACATGAAGTGGTGAAGTAACTTTCAGAAATGTTGGTACAAAAAAAAAACACAAAATGCAGGAGCAACACTGCCAGAACACACCCCCAACACTTTGCACCCAGGATGGCTGCCCCCTTTGTCCCACTCTTTATACACTTCTGCCTCCAACAAGGTTCCAACCAGTTTTAGTTATTTAAATTGGGAGAAACTGGGAGTATGGGAGAGTCAGAAAGGGGGGAGAACAAGTGGAAAAAACATTCGGAGAGTCAGAGAGAGGAGCACAAGCAGAAAAAACATACAGAAGGACACAGTGAAGGATGGGATAACCAGGAACGGTGTACTCTTTTTTTTTTTTGGGGGGTGCCCTTTATTTATTTATTCCTTCATTCATTCATTTTTCAAGAAAGAATGCAAGGTGAAGATACAGGAAGGAAAAACTATACAGCAGAGAGTCGATTATCTGAACTAACCGGGACCTAGGGTAGTTCGGATAATCAAACATATAACTGAACCGGATTAAAAACTTCTAAAATCTTATTTTTTCTGCATGCAGGGTATACACTTTTCAACCATTAAGCATTTCCACTGGACGATAAAAAATATTTTTTGCACATGAAAGGGCTACTAGCTCAAAAAACATGCACAAGCAAATATGCAGAATGTTTAGATATTTAGACTTTATGATTTTTCCTACCTGAAAACTTTGGAAGGCTGTGCTCAGATAATTGATGTTTCGGATAATCGACGTATGGATAATTGACTCTCTACTATATACAGATGGAAGCAGGGCAGGCAAATAACACAATATACAGACAAAGAACAACAGGAGATGCTGACACATTGGGGGGAGTACAGTCAACAGACATACACAGACAGAGGGAGGACAGCTGTTAATGGGGTGGATTGGACAACAAAAAGGGAAGAGCTGTGACAGACAAGGAAGAACAACACCATCACTGGGGGTAGGGTGGGGTCCCAGCTCCCATTCATGCTGCCTTGGGCATGATCCATGCACAAATCCATCCCGTCCACAACTGCTCTTTGTGCTGGCCCCTGCTCAAATGGCACACTGGGCAGCAGCAGGCAGGGGTGTGACTCTGCTAACCACATGAGGATTTTCTCCAAGAGACCAATGCAGGTGTCAAGATACCAGACTAACAACTCCATCAGCATCTCTACTAACCTCTGCCGGGTAACATAATGGGACCTATTGGTAGTGCCATCAAAGTGTGTGACAACACAGTTATCTACCTCCTGTGGCAATCAAAAAATCTTCCCAGTCACCCCCATTACCACATGACCTACATCATTTAAGGAGGAGGAGGCAGAACTGGAGGCAGATGGAGATCCAGCAGGAGAGGGCAGGAGAGAAAGATGGCTCAGAGACCACTGTTATAACACAGGCACAGTGTGGCTGACACTGCATAAAACAATAACACAAATGGAGAAAAATAAAACAACAAACTGCAAAAAAATATATAAAGGAAGGCTAGCATGAAAAAGTGAAAAAAAAAATGATCATGTCTGTGCCTGACTGTCATGTATGCTGGCAGCTAGTGAACAAAAGACATCTGCTTTATAGGTAAAGATGCCATGCAGCATAATGATGAGAAAGAATAACACATATTCCTATTAGAAGACATGGATACAAAGGTTTGATATTACCAATGCCCCCCCCCCCCCGGGACTTATGCGTGACAGTAGTTCTAGTAATGTGCTGCTGTATATTAGAGGCCATGGATAATTGTGGGAGTGTGTCCATATAGGCATGTCATGAGTAATGTGAACAAGGAAGGGGTATGTGGGCATAGGTACTAGTACCAGCTATGCAGGTCAACATGTGCATTATGTCAAAGCAATCTACAGGCATTGCAGTGCTGATAACAGAGGCAGCTGTCAGCATATCCTGGACAAGTACTGTGAGTAAGCTGGTGTGCACTGCAGGACAGAGCACCCATAACGGCAGAATGCCACGAGTATGCCACTTATAAATGGCATGAGCATTTTGTGGGGGGTAATGCATGGCAAATCTGGAGAGATGTGTGTATGCAACTTGTAGCACCACCAGAGCTGTGGCAATTCTTTCCACATGTTAGTGTGTCAACAGCCTTGGATGTGTGGTACTACATTACATTAGGTGTGATGTACTGGCATTCTATGCCACTTATGTGTTTGCCAACGTGAATGCATGGAAGGAACTAATATATCCTGCATACATCCTAGGTCTCCTGCCAGCATTATCAGAGAAGGTTTGTCCAGCAGTACTAAGTAATGTCCCCATGGATGTTATAATTACCACAGTACAATTATAAGGTAAAATGCTCTACTTACCCTTCCATCTGAAGAGAGGCTCATATCTCTCCAATGAGCTGGTTCTCCTCTGTATGGTCAGCAGCTGTAAAACAGTACCAGAAATGAATGGCAGTGATAATATATCCTGCAATAGGCCTTGTATTTATGAGTAAAATACCATAAAATACAGTAAAACATCATTTTTGTACGTCTCAGGAGTGCTTTCTCTGCTCTCCCCTTCCCACTAGCACAGAAGGTCCTCTTCACTGTAGGGGTGTCTGTAATACTCACCAAGGCACTTGATGCCAGTAGCAGCAGTTACTGCCCCAGCAAGGCTATGTCAGCAATCCACCTTCACATGGGACTCATATCAGAGTTTGAAAGCAGGCACTGTCAGTAGCCTATGTGCATAAAACACAGAAATATGTTTGATTCCTTACAGCATCATCTGGGAGCCCCTGCCACTCTCAGTGCTTTTTGAAACTTCAGCCATTTAAAAGATCACAGTACATTTGTGACATTGTACACTTAGTTAACATGATATGCCATGGTGCTACAGTATTACAGCATATATATATATATATATATATATATATATATATATATATATATATATATATGGTTCTATTGTGTATAATTGAACTAATTAAATGTTGAATTGAGAACACAGACAAAACAGCTCAAAGATACACAATACCGAAAATGAAAAATATTGAATGAAATAATATCAAGAAAGAAAACCTATTTTGTCTCAGTATATTAACACTAAAATCCCCCAAAACATTAGCCTCAAATTTGTCTGAACAGTGGCAGTGTTATGGGAAGGTTTTTATGAAGGTAAGGGGGAGAGTTAGGGTTGAGGGAAGGGGTAGCATAAGGATTAGGGTTAGCACCCATTACTAAAGAGGGCAGGGGGCTCTGAGATAACTGACCCATCCATACATGTACAACACACTTTGCACACACCCATGCCATTGCACAAACTAGGACAAGCCTTGTAGTGCAGCCTTAGTCATGTGCATATCACAAAAAAAGTTTAATACAGAAACATTTGTTCAAAAAGGTTCATTAACTTAATTAATGCACTAAGTGCCTAGAAATTGCATTTAAAAAACATCAGAGGCTGTCTATGCTCAGCACACTTCAGAATTTCCGACAGTCAGCAGGGAATTATAGATTAACCTTTACTGGATCCAGGTTTCACTTTTGGACATTCATTCACATTACATGTAATGTAATGAACACTGGATACTTCCTGTAAATTAGGATAATGCTTTTGTACATCAGCTATAGCTTTGTTGTGTATCTTAGCTTACATGTTCTGTTTCCCTGGGGATGGAGACAGGTTTGACAATAAGTAACTGGGGGTTAAATGTACACAGACAGGAGTTGGACTGTCATTTCACAATGCATTTCAAATCATCCCACTGTCCGCCACTTTGCCATTTACTCCAGGCCTATTATGGGTCTGACAACTGGCATAAAGCTGTATACCACTACAGTGAGGCTTATTTTTCATTTGGACTATTACAGCAGTAATTATCTGTCCATTGCCTATTCCTATTGTTAGCTTTAAGTATGTTATTTGTGGTGGTGTGAGAACCCATGACATACATCCCTGCATTTGTCAAACTCTCTGGCAACTCCACATGCACTTTTTTTTCACATAGTTGAGCATTTATTTTGTTCACTTTGGTTATTTCCTTCTTTGTTGCTTATGGAACACACATACACACACACTCATACACTCACTCATACACACACACACACACACACACACACACACACACACACACACACACACACACACACACACATTCACTCGCTGACATATTAGTTACCATCCATAACCTGTGTCAGTGTCCTATAAAGCAGTGACAAGGTCACAATCGGTCATAGCCCCCAGTGTTTTCCCCTGAGGGACCTTCCCAGGTGTTTATGTAACACATTGCCCTGCTATCCATTTGTCTTAAAATGTATACATCATACTGACCATAGTTATTTGTAGTCTGTTATCTTTCTGTTGTCTTCTTTTTACTATGTTATTTTTTTTGTTTCTCCCTATTTATGTTCATTTTTTTCTGCAGTATCAGCCATGGTGTAGGAATGGTAGGTCATCAGCCATTTCACCTTATACTGAAATTGTATATTACTGCAAATGTTATTGCAACAACTGCAATTATTGCAGGGAAATGTACCACTTTTCTTTATCAAGGAAGTTGCTTGATTAACATTAAAATCCTTATAGCATAGTTCTCTTTTTATGTTCGTAATGGGAGTGTGAATATATTAACACCTCACAAAATCATTTTAAAGAAAATGTTTTATTCTATCAGTGTTTTGTAGATGGCTGCTTTATGATTTGGAAAGGGAGTGAGCAGGACCTGGTTAGGTTTGTTGAATATTTAGTACAACAGAATTCCTTAAGTTTAAGATGGACTATTCCTATGAAAGTATTTCATATCTTGATATGCAATTGTATAGGGAATCTAATACATTGCAAACTTCAGTCTATAGGAAGGTGGTTCAGGTTAACAAATATACTCATGCTAGGAGTATGCACCCTAAACATATCTTTAGGAATATAGTTAAGAGTCAGTTTATGAGGGTGAGTAGCCTTAATACTGATGAGAATAAATGTGAAGAGCAGATAGAGACCATGGTAGAGGAATTTAGAAGTAGGGGTTTTGATGCCCTCAAGATGCACGCCCTCGAAGCCCTCCTCAGTATGGAGAACATCGATGTCTGTGCTGTGACTGAAACCTGGTTCAAGGCTCCTGAGAGCACCCCAGCACTATCAGGTTATACCTCATATCATGCGTTCCTGCCCCAAAATCCAGACCGAACCACAAAAGGAAGGGGAATATCCATATTCATAAAGGATACCCACACCTCCAGGTTAGTGGCAAAGCACAAAGCATCGGAGACCATCCAGGTGCAATTAACCATAGGTAAAACTACCCTACAGTTTGTAGCATGCTACAGACCACCTTCTCAAACTCAGGAAACCCACACAGCCTTCCTGAAGACACTGGAGAGTATGAATGTCTCTCCAAACACCATCATATTGGGTGACTTCAACTACCCAAACATAGACTGGGAACATTACTCAAGCCCCAACACCCTAGCCCAAAGGTTCCTGGAGTTCATAAACTCAAATGCTATGGAACAACTAGTCACCATTCCCACAAGAGGAGAAAATATACTAGACCTGATCATCACAAACATGGGGACAAAATGCTCCACACCGAAGTATATCCCTCATTGGTGAGATCAGACCATAAATTAATCTCATTGGAGATCCACATCCCGCCCGCACCCCAGCAAAAAGACCACAGTGAAGAACTTCTCAAAAGCAAACGTCACACTTCTTAAGACTGGAGTGGTATCCTTCAACGCGCCCCAGCCAGTGGAAACCACAACCCACACTGCTGAAACCCTTACAAATGCCTTCTACGAGCACCTCCAGGAATGTATGGATCAAGCAATCCCTAATAAAATCAAGACCCTTTCCACCAAAGGCAGGCGCCCGGTCTGGTGGACCCCAGCTATAAACAAACTCTACAACAAGAGGAGAAAGCTACTACATGACAGAGCAAAATCCCTAAAAGGGAAGGCATCTCTGATCAATACTAGCAAAAAACTACGATCACTCATAAAATCATCCAAGTCCAACTTTGAGAGAAAAATTGCTAATGACACAAAAGACAATCATAAGGCCTTCTTTAGCTATGTTAGAAACCTGGGTGGAAACTCCCAGATATGCTCAGAATTAGTCCAAAATGATAAAAATCACTGAACCCACAGACATTGCCAACATACTGGCAGACAGGTTCAGTGCAAATTTCTCCCCCCCCCCCAAAAGGAGAAATATCTATCCCACCAGAGTCTAGCCTCCCAAACATCTCAGATGCCCAGGTGAGAGCTGCTCTCTCTAAAGCAAAAACACAGCATCAATGGGGCCGCACGGTGTCCCCGGCTGTGTGCTACACGAACTCAATGAGGAACTAAACCCACACATAAGGCTGCTGTTTAATCTTAGCCTTACTACAGGATACATACCCAAAAAATGGCGTACGGCAACTGTGGTCCCACTCCACAAAGGCGGTGCTTCTACGGACCCTGGAAATTACCGCCCCATAAGCTTGACGAGCCTTGTCTGCAAAGCTATGGAGAGGATCATAATGGAACTCATAAATAAAGACATTGGGGACCTACAGACACCGGATCCTACCCAATTTGGCTTTGTCAAGGGCAGATCCTGCCTCTTGAACTTGGTCAACTTTTTCGAAACAGTCACTAAGGCCATTGATGAGGGTAAGGCAGTTCACACAGCCTACCTTGACCTAGCAAAAGTGTTCGACACAATACCCCACTCGGCCATCATAGAAAAGCTCACCAGCTTAGATGTAAACCCATATGTCACAAGATGGGTTGCAAACTGGCTCAAGGACAGAACACACAGAGTTAGAGTTGCTGGTGCCATGTCAGACTCTAAGCCAGTCACGAGCGGTGTCCCACAGGGCTCAGTACTGGGCCCCCTCTTGTTCAGCATTTATTTTTCTGAAGTGCAGGCAAACATAGGGGGATTGTGGCTGACAAAATTTGCAGATGACTGCAAACTGGGCACCATAATTGACACTCCATCAGACACAGACATCCTCCAGAGAGGTCTCATAGAAATGGATAACTGGTGCCAGAGCCATGGCCTTAAGCTAAAGGCCAAAAAATGTATAGTCATACCCTTTGGGAAAAACAAGGTATCCCCTAATTACCACATAGATGGTAATCCATTAAACACGGAAGAAGTTATCAGGGACCTGGGGACCCAAGTTGACAGTAGCCTCTCTTTTGACACTCACATTGCCAAAGTGGTTAGGAAGACCTTCTACATTGCCCACCTGATCATGAAGGGATTCACATCCAGATCAGGAGAGGTCATTGTACCTCTGTACTCTTCACTTATCAGACCAATGATTGAGTACAACGCCCCATTTGGAATGTACCTTACCCGACACCTGCAGCAGTTGGAAAGACCCCAAAAGTTCCTCACCAAAAGGATAAAGGGGCACAAACATATGTCATACGATGCCCGACTGAAGAAACTCCAGCTCTATTCAGTCGCATACCGTCTGCTCAGAGGTGATCTGTGCCTGACATACAAGGCCATGTCCAACCCGGAATTAATGGACATGCTCCACCTCAAAAAATCCAAATCCACCAGAGCCACGAGAGCAAGAGACTTAAACCTCAACACGGATATAAATAGGACGTGCTGGAGGGACAGATTCATCACCCAGAGACTCCCTACACTATGGAACAGAATCCCAGTCCATGTGAGGCAGAGCCCCTCACTGACTCTGTTCAAGAGAAATCTTGATGAGTGGATGGGAGATCGTAGGTTTACCCCAGGAATCATCTCTGTGTCACTGCTGGACAGAGGCACAGCAAACTAATGGGTATAGTATTCTCATCCTAAGGGGTGGTGAAAGCCACACACACTCTGGCTAGGCTTATAAATGCCCTAGGGCAGATAGCCTAGTATGAACCTATGAACCTATGAACCTATGATGAAAATCTCATTCAAAATGCTAAGAAAGAAGTATTGGAAAATAGATGATTAATTGCACAGCTCATCCCAGTAATTAATAATGATGAAACTGTACTTAGGTATGTTATTACTTATAATATCTACACAAAACAAGTCGAAAGTATAATAAAATAATAAAAAAGAATTGGAGGATTTTATCCTCTATGCCTGAATTGCTAGCTATTGTAGGAATCAGACCGAAATTTGCATATAAGAATAGTACGAACATAAAAAGAGAACTATGCTATAAGGATTTTAATGTTAATCAAGCAACTTCCTTGATAAAATGAAATACAACAAAAAACCACACGCTAAAACTTGTAAAATACAGACGAATAAGAATCAATAAAAGCTGGCAAATCTCCAAAAGGCGAATTTATTTCAGTAAGCGCTTTCGGCAAGTTTCATACCCTGCTTTCTTCAAACAAACACGTGCAAATAAATTAAACCACTTTTTAAAAAGAACAATGTATCAATTAACTAAACTTAATTAACTATTTAAAAAGATACCACACAATTACAGATATCCATCATACGTGCTACAAAAATACTTCACTAATATAAAGAAAAAATAAATAATAGAATATATCCACAATATGTGTTTATATTTAAAATGTATCCTCATTTCGATACATTTATTATTTATATATATTATTTATATCTTTTATATATGGTCACGAAGCTCAAGAAAATAAATAAATAAATAAATAAACTTGCCATAACGCTTTGGTAAACAAAGATGTATTAAACAGCTAAACAGGAGTTATTCTGTTTCCTTACCCCAAAATACACCTCTCATATAAAAAAATACGATAACAAAATATAAAAAATAATTTACGTCTACATCTAAAAATAATAATAGTACATGCCTAAATGGCTAATACCTTGTTAACAAATATACTTTCATCTTTGAAAGGCTAACACACATCTAGAGGCCAGTTTTAATCAAGGTAGCCTCACCGACCAAGAAGGGACCCCTGACAGCAGGTATACTAATATCTACCAAACCAGGTTTTTATGTACCTTTTCATTAGACCACCATTTTATTAGAGACATTCTAAATAAAAATTGGGATATTATAAATGGTGATGAAAAGCTTTCCAAATCTCTTGGTACATGTCCTAAGATCACTTTTAGGAGGGGCCGGAATTTAAAAGCTATTTTAGAGGCCAAAAAAAAGAACACAGTCGAATAGGAATGTAGGTATGTTTAAATGTGGGGCTTGTTCCCAATGTAAATACATTTTGGTCAGTCACCTCCTATGTATTAATGATACAACTTATAAAATCAATTGTAGATATAGTTGTGACACTAAAAGTGTCACATACGTGGCACTATGTTCCCAAAGTAAGGCCTATTATATTGGCAAGACTGAAAGAAAGTTTAGACAGCGTATTTACGAACATTCATATGCTATTATTAAAAAGGACACTAAAAATGCTTTAGCGAAACATTGTTTAGACCACCCTGGACATGATTTCAAGTTTGCCATTTTACAACACAGACCTCAAGATTTTAGAGGGGGACCTTGGCAAACATTGTTGGAGGTCGATGAATTGATGTGGCAAATAAGAACAAAGGCCCATCTTTATCCAGGACTTAACGAAAATATATCTATAAAATGTATGCTTAAACTGTTAGCCTTTCAAAGATGAAAGTATATTTGTTAACAAGGTATTAGCCATTTAGGCATGTACTATTATTATTTTTAGATTTAGACGTAAATTATTTTTTATGATATTTTGTTATCGTTGTATTTTTTTATATGAGAGGTGTATTTTTGGGGTGAGGAAACAGATTAACTCCTGTTTAGCTGTTTAGTACATCTTTGTTTACCAAAGCGTTATGGCAAGTTTATTTACTTATTTATTTATTTATTTTCTTGAGCTTCGTGACCATATATAAAAGATATAAACAATATATATAAATAATAAATGTATCAAAATGAGGATACATATTAAATATAAACACATATTGTGGATATATTCTATTATTTATTTTTTCTTTATATTAGTGAAGTATTTTTGTAGCAAGTATGATGGATATCTGTAATTGTGTGGTATCTTTTTAAATAGTTAATTAAGTTTAGTTAATTGATACATTGTTCTTTTTTAAAAAGTGGTTTAATTGATTTGCACGTGTTTGTCTGAAGAAGGCAGGGTAAGAACCTTGCCGAAAGCGCTTACTGAAATAAATTTGCCCTTTGGAAATTTGCCTGCTTTTATTGATTCTTATTCGCCTTTATTTTACAAGTTTTAGCGTGTGTTTTTTTGTTGTATTTCATTTGGTTTGTAATGGCGAGTGGAACCGGAACGGCTTCTCCTAGTATGTTTCCCAGGAGGGATTTTCCAATGCGAATCATAACAGCGATATTGTTAATCTTACCGCCCTTGTACAAGTTTTATTAGGGCGAGTGGAAGCTTTGACACAGAAAGTCGAAGCTTCTTGTTTGGATTATATGCACGAAGCTCAAGGTTTGGGATTTAGACCGAACAATGTCAGCAGTAACTGCCATAATGAAAGCGGTAATTGTCTTAATAATCCAGTACCTGGTGAACCTACAATCAACAGCCCGAATACTTCTGGACCCAGGGAGGCTAATAGGTCTAACAATACAGATATAAGAACTGTTAATATACCTTCTTCTAATCTTAACATTGGTATAGTGAACAACAATCAGGTATCCAATCAAGAAGAACTTATTCCTTCTATGTCTTCTTTTCTTAACAACAATGTTTTTCTCGGCAGTATAACGAATGTGACGAACAGTCAACCCGATGCCATTCAGGAACAAGGGGAGACGATTGTTTCTTCTTTAATCAATGACTTCGACAACAATTTATATAAATGCAGGAAATGGCAGCTTGAGATAGCATATTTGGAGCAATGCATTGAGAAAAAAGTCATTCCCAAAGGCCTGCGTCAGTGGCGCTACCCAGCTGGTTTGGTTGACAATTCTCTTTTTCATCAAGAACTGATTGAACTGTTTGATCGGCAGGGATTTGAGTTCCTGAAATCCCTTATTAATTTCTACAATAACGAAATTAACAATATGAAAATTGGCTTGGCTAGTTTAGAACAAGCAATTAAAACTCATAAAGATTTTTTTTAGGTATAAATATGAATATTGCAGGATTTATTCAAGTATTGAGGCAACAATGGATAAACTTTTGGTCACTAAAAAGAAAAAACTGGCAAGAGATTTAAATGACTATTCTAATAATAGGGCTTATCCTAAGCCCCCAAAGGCTGGAACTCTTGTGCCAATTTCTTACATAGTGACCCTTAATGACAATAGCGAAAATGATAATAGCCTTCCACAAGATTCCCCTGCACCTCAGCCTTTAAGGAGAAGTGAGAGGCTTATAAATAACAATGTTAATAATAATAACAACAACCATAACATTAGAACCAATGGGTCTAATGAAAATAATGGTAGGAATAATCGTAATAGGCATTTCAATAATAGTGCCAATACCAATATGGACAATAATGACGAACACCAACAGCAGGGTTTTCATCGAAACCAGGAAGTGCATCAAACCAGTTGACAGCCCAATCAGAATCAGACCCAAACAAGAAACAGAAGGAGATAGTCCCGGACTTTGGTGGGGTACCACGTATTCATACTAGTTCAGGGGGTGGCTTTTCAATATACAATTACACCATCATTGACGTGGAACAAGAAATGGTCGACTTTTTATCCAAAGGTCTAACCTTCGTTCCTGCAATGAACATGGACATAGTCAAGACGATTGTGGACCTTAAACTCTTTGTTCGGAAGTTGAACCTCAATCTTCTTTTTGGTGAAGGTTCTAGTATGGTCAATTCTATTCGAGTTTCAAGTTTGTTTAACCCCCCATTACATCCAAGTTTGAATGGTTTTGAAAAAAATTTGTGAGATGGATTTCAGGGCTATTAAGGATAGAAAAAAACAACAAAGGAATTCCCATAACATCAATCACTCTGAACAGGATTTTTTAAAATTCTTGAATGATTGTAATATAAGGGTTATGAAGCCTGATAAGGGGGAGGTCTGGTGTTCATGGACCATTTTGTGTATGTGGAAAGCATGAACAAATTGCTGGATACAGCTGCTTATACTGAGGTAAGCCTTAATGAGATTAATTTAGCTTATAAAAAGATTAGATCTATGCTTAATGATTTATTTTTAGAAGGTTATGTTGACCTTGACCTACACCAATATTTATCTATGTTAGCGCCCAGAACACCAGCTTTGTTTGGTTCTCCCAAAATCCATAAGACCATGGTAAACCCCCCCCCTTTAGGCCCATTGTAGATGGCCGTGGGTCGATAACCTATGGCTGTGCCAAGTATGTAGATACTATTCTTAAACCCTTAGTAGAAAGTGAACCCCAAATATGCAAAGATTCATGGGGCTTTTTAAATAACATCAACAAACTAGAATATCAACATAATACATGTTTTTTGACAATTGACATAAAGGACCTCTACACCGTTATTCCACAAAAAATTGGTTTGGAGTGGATAAGGGATTTTCTACACAACAAGAAATCTAATGACAACATTATTTACTTGATTGAAACATTACTAGAAATCATTTTAACCAATAATTTTATGTCCTTTGAGGGGCAAATTTATTTACAAAAATCAGGGGTGGCCATGGGGTCCCCCTGTGTCGGAAGTTTTGCTAACGCCGTCATGGCACAATGGGAGAATAACTTTTTATTCACCAACAAAATGTTCCAAAACAATGTCTCCTGGTACACTAGGTACCAGGATGACATGTTTTGTATTTGGAAAGGTGATATTTCACTTATACCTGATTTCATTAAGGACATTACATTAAC
The DNA here is from genome assembly GCF_019279795.1 of Protopterus annectens. Classification (NCBI taxonomy): domain Eukaryota; kingdom Metazoa; phylum Chordata; order Ceratodontiformes; family Protopteridae; genus Protopterus; species Protopterus annectens. Next base: position 187,459,634 of record NC_056748.1, on the reverse strand, counting down.
GACTAATTTTTTGGAATTCACTTATGTGATAAGTGAAAGTTCAATAAATTACTTGGATATTTTGTTGATTAACAACAAAATTAATGGCAGGTATAAAAGTTTAATTTATAGAAAACCCACCTACTGAAATACATTTTTACATTTTTCCAGCAATCACCCTTACCATCAGAAGAGAGCCGTAGTTAAAGGTCAGATGGTAAGGGCGGCTCGAACGATTTCTGACAATTTAGATTTTGAGTCCGAATGTGAAAACCTTAGGGGCATGTTTTTGAGTAGGGGGTATCCAAGTCACATGGTGTTCAACACTCAAAAGGAAGTGCTATTTAAAAGAACCACAGAGCACTTCTCCCCTATTTTGAATAACCAAAGGATAACACATCTAGAGGCCAGTTTTAATCAAGGTAGCCTCACCAACCAAAAAGGGACCCCTGACAGCAGGTATACTAATATCTATCAAACCAGGTTTTTATGTACCTTTTCATTAGACCACCATTTTATTAGAGACATTCTAAATAAAAATTGGAATATTATAAATGGTGATGAAAAGCTTTCCAAATCTCTTGGTACATGTCCTAAGATCACTTTTAGGAGGGGCCGGAATTTAAAAGCTATTTTAGAGGCCAAAAAAAGAACACAGTCGAATAGGAATGTAGGTATATTTAAATGTGGGGCTTGTTCCCAATGTAAATACATTTTGGTCAGTCACCTCCTATGTATTAATGACACAACTTATAAAATCAATTGTAGATATAGTTGTGACACTAAAAGTGTCACATATGTGGCACTATGTTCCCAATGTAAGGCCTATTATATTGGCAAGACTGAAAGAAAGTTTAGACAGCGTATTTACGGACATTCATATGCTATTATTAAAAAGGACGCTAACAATGCTTTAGCGAAACATTGTTTAGACCTCAAGATTTTAGAGGGGGACCTTGGCAAACATTGTTGGAGGTCGATGAATTGATGTGGAAAATAAGAACAAAGGCCCATCTTTATCCAGGATTTAATGAAAATATATCTATAAAATGTATGCTTAAACTGTTAGCCTTTCAAAGATGAAAGTATATTTGTTAACAAGGTATTAGCCATTTAAGCATGTACTATTATTATTTTTAGATTTAGACGTAAATTATTTTTTAAGATATTTTGTTATCGTTGTATTTTTTTATATGAGAGGTGTATTTTTGGGGTAAGGAAACAGATTAACTCCTGTTTAGCTGTTTAGTACATCTTTGTTTACCAAAGCGTTATGGCAAGTTTATTTATTTATTTATTTATTTATTTATTTTCTTGAGCTTCGTGACCATATACAAAAGATATAAATAATATATATAAATAATAAATGTATCGAAATGAGGATACATTTTAAATATAAACACATATTGTGGATATATTCTATTATTTATTTTTTCTTTATATTAGTGAAGTATTTTTGTAGCAAGTATGATGGATATCTGTAATTGTGTGGTATCTTTTTAAATAGTTAATTAAGTTTAGTTAATTGATACATTGTTCTTTTTAAAAAGTGGTTTAATTGATTTGCACGTGTTTGTCTGAAGAGGGCAGGGTAAGAACCTTGCCGAAAACGCTTACTGAAATAAATTTGCCTTTTGGAGATTTGCCGGCTTTTATTGATTCCTATTTAACTTCCTTGATAAAGAAAAGTGGTACATTTCCCTGCCATAATTGCAGTTGTTGCAATAACATTTGCAACACTATACAATTTCAGCATCCAATAACAAAGGACATTTTTGGGATTAAGTGTCAAGCTACATGTAATACCACTATGATAGTTTATATTGCAATGTGCATATGTTGGGAATGTTTCTATGTAGGGAAATGTTCAAGGTGGCTTAAAGACCTCATTATTGAACACAAATCTGACATTAGAAGGTTAGTAGAGACAAATGCCTTAGCAAAGTACATTTTAGAAAAAGGTTAGCAACATGGCTTTAAATTTAAAGCCTCAGAAGTTGTGCGTAGTTGTTTAAGGGGTGAGGACATGAATAATAAACTTGAAATTGTTGTCACCTCACAGTAAGACGTTGTCCTGTTCGATTCTCAGCTAAAGCGTCTTCTGTGTGGAGACATGCGTGAATGGGCGTACCTTCGTTGAAGGTTGTGCGTCAGGGCTGGCAACTCGGTACGTAAAAATCTACTACCAATCATTAGCGGACCGGAGTTCCGCTGTGGCGACCCCTAGCCGGGAAAAGCCGAAAGATACAACAACTGGACTGGAAGCAGATAAACTTCCAGGACTGAATAATGTAGTTACAATAAAACCGATTTTGGTTGCAAAACAGAAACAATATAAATAAATAAATTATCATTTTTATTATAATTTTAGAATGCTTTTTAGAAAGTATTACCTCTTTTAGTGGATTTTTGTTTTTAATTGGTTGGCTGTGTCATGTGCTGTTTCTTAACGATGTATAAATTGAATGGAATGAAAGAATATTGTATACTGAAGAAAGGTGTTTCCTGAAAGCTTTATCTTGTATTGAATAAACTGAGCGTTTTCCTACTGGATTTGTTTTTTTTTTTTTATTGTAAGAGTAGCTAAGTAAAGAGATAAGGAAATAAGGGAATTGTCAGAATTTATCAGTGGTGTTTAAAGAAGCTAATGAGAAGATGTAACAGTTTATCTTGCTGGTAATGTTGTAGAGCCACAAAGTGGTAAAATAAATTAAGATTTCATGCAAAGTCATCTTTTATGAACAGTAAATAGATATTCTTTGTTTAATTTGTACCTATGATTTATGAGCAGTGAATTCAAAACAATTAATTTGATGGATCAGTTTATATAATCATCTCTGTAGTACAGAAGGATAATGACCTGACTGTGAGTCAGACAGCATAGGATCAGCCAGTACCCGGACACTGCAGGAGTTGATGATATAGGGTGGCAGTGAACAGCTGATGCAGGCTCACTCGGGGGGTGAGGAAGGTGGTCTAGCCTGCCTCAGAGACAGCACCTACCCTAGAGACAGAAAGAGAGAGACAGAGAGAGGTACATTGCATGCAAAATATGGTCCAGGCAGTTGGCTTCGCCAATCTGTGTTTCCATGTAGTAGCTTTCAGACAGCAATGTGCAGGAACACACATGCCAACAGTAGATGGCATAGCCAGCTATTGCATCTACTAGTAGGTACATCTAGTGCCAGAGGAAAGGTTAGGGCCAAAAATATGAAATCACATACAGTCATGAATAGCACTTATCTTGGTGATTGGTAAAAACAGGCATTGTAGCAGCAGGTGCCACATGGTAAGTACAAAGATAAAAAATACATTAAATATTTGTAGTCATATCCACAGGAAAACTGTGGCATGAAACTCTTTCACTGCAGGAAATACTGCTGTCCTGAAACGTTTGTAGTCCTAGCCCTTGATGAAATTCTTGATGACCATGCATGGTGTGAACATCTAACTTCTCCGTTACACAGTGAGATAGCAGAAATGGAAGGAATCAAACCCTGCATCCTCGATTGCAGGCACTAGCTCATTAACAGCTAACAACCTTAATGCTCCTTGCTTGGAAGGATAACTTCCAGTTCCTCTTTGACACTGAATATAATACAGCAGGAACTGTAAATGCATGCATGAATGAATGACTGACTATATATCATCTTTCTTTAGAATATTGATTTGACATGAATAATACTTATTTAATTCTTCATAGTTTCTGTGTTTACCTTAAAGTTAATTTTCAATTAAGTAAGTTTTCTACCTTTATGGCAGTTTTAAAATATTAGTGACAGAGAGCAATCTACGAGGCCTACAATGTCACCTGAGCACATTCACTATCCTGGCACATTGTTATAATGTCCCCTCTATTTTTTTTTTGATAGCAGAACACCTCCATTTTGGTTGGAAATTATCTTAAGATATGTGAATTATGTGGCAGTAACCAGTGATGGAAACCTTTATTTGTCATCTTAGCACTATCAATGAAATTCCTTCCCTGCTTATTTAACCTCACTATACCTGTAGTTGGCAAACAATGACAAAATATAATTATAGTCTCAGACAGACAAAAGCATTATTCTCAGTTATACTAATCCTCTACCTTGACAAATCACACAGCTAAAAAGGTTGACTGTGGTTTCATTTCTAATCTAATTCAGAGTCTGCTGAATTTACTTGGATGTAATTATCCCTGTTTTTATTAACTTGACATTAACTAAAAAGTTAATTTTACAATGAATCCCAATCACCACAGATGATTTAAGGAAGAAATTTACTATGCTGCAATAAAATATGTTTAGCATGATTCCCTGTACAATTTTTAAAAAGTATGATATTTTATCATAGCCATATATGATCTTTGCAATGATTTCTGGGATTTCTGCTCTTCAAATTTGGAGCACTTGGTATTCACATGGAACTCAGATTTTCACATCATTCATAAGCCATGAAATGCCTTTGTTTGCCAGTCTTGGTGAGCCTTTTGTTCCAAAATACTGAATGCAAATACACAAAGAGACACTAGATTAAAATGGAAGGCGACAGCAAGGAAAAACAGTTTCTAGGGCAACTGATAATGAGAAATGGTATCACGTGACTTCACAATGAAAACTTTCCCCCAGTATTTTTTAATCAATTGCAATTCATTTATGGAAACATGACTGTTAACTTTACAGCTACTGCAGGCCTGTCTTTTGGAAATATGACAAATGACACTGAGAAAGAGTTAACAGATGCTGTATTTGGTAAGTACCTACAATGCCTTGATAAAAATATTAAAGCTATAGATGTTTGGTTGCAAATGCATGTCAAGTTCTGATTAACTGTTAGCAAACAGTGAGATGCCTGAAGAAAAAAAAAAAAGATGAATATTAGAAGCTCTATTTTAATCTCGGATGAAAAAACTATTTCAACTCCTAATGTTTACATGTAGTTTCAGATTCATGCTTTTCTATATTTTTTTTCTTCTGCTCTTCCAGGCTAACTACTTTGTCTTCTCTTGTTATTTAGTTTCTTTGGGTAAAATGTCAGTACATCTGGACATGTGAAAACAGTGTGGGCTAGAGATCCTCCTATATCTGCACACTGACAAAATGTACAAAAGTTCAAAACTGCAGACAAAGTGCAGACTTTCTCATGTGGCTTCACTGGCAAAACATGTCAAGTTACTTGTTATCATTTCTTGTGACTCTAATTAAAAGCAGAAAGACTACTAGCAGAGAATTTATCTTACATGCTTCTGCTGCAGTATATAGAACATCTTCTTGAAGACTATTCTGTTGTAATTACATCTGTATATATTTAGTCTGTCATTATTTATATTAATATTTATACACATCTTCCAAAACTTTCACAGATTTAAAATATGTTTGGGGGATGTGTGTGTGTGTGTGTGTGTGTGTGTGTGTGTGTGTGTGTGTGTGTGTGTGTGTGTGTGTGTGTGTGTGTTGGTGACACAACAGTATATACATTTTTTTCCACATGTGGAACACTAATGTATTTTCCTGATACCTAAGGGATGCTTAAGGACTTTTCTGTGGTTTGAAAAAAGCTTCCTGTGACAGAATGTGCAAGCCCATGCTCTCCCTTTATTAAAATGAATGTTATTGCTGTTTAATCAAAATGTTTAAAACTCACATTGCTAGTTCTTATTAGCATTTATATACTTGATATGAGGTTTATAAATAACTCAATAAATGTTGCTAAAAATGTAAAATGACCGAAGCTTTTCCATCTTAACCCCTTGTTATTGCAGCTTTATGTTTTTTAAATAAGTCCGTCTAGAGGGCATGTTCTCAGATTTTGCCCCAGTAATATTATTGGTGTTGGTGTCATTTCCAGGTACATTAATCACTGTGCCTGTTGTATATTGCTCACCATCCCACAGATATTACAGGCACACCTGAAACTTTCAATCACCTATAGTCGTCCGTGCCTGTGCATTGGTTCATCCGCAAAGACAACATGATTCTTATCTATTTAATTACTATTGTTATTATTTTTTGTTAACTAGGGTAGAGCACTCATCCATGTAGACTTTTTTCTGACTCATCCTGGGAATGCAGTCTGCTTAAGTGACTTGCTAAGAGTCACAGAGCAGGTATATGGATTACAGGATTAAGCTTGTTAATAACTCATAGCCTTAATCCATTGCTTCAACTGCCAGATAATTAGCTTTACAGCCTCTTCTGACATATTTCAGATCCAAGTCTGAATGAGTCACTGTTGGGCTTAATGTTGGGTGGTTTATTACCTATATACGTACTGTAAATGGTTTCTGAAGGAAGGCTTTTCGAATTTTACTCCAAAGTTTGGTTTGCCTGCTTGTGCAGTCTGACACGGAAGATTGCCATGGCCAGGAGAGTTTAACTGTGTACTACTAGGAGACAGAACAAGCTCCAAGTACTCCAAAATTCTGAGGGCTGAGGATTTCTAAGTGTGTTGTTGATTTCTAAGTGTGTTGCATCTGCCATTTTAGACTTAAGTAAAAAACAAATGCTGGCTTTTATTAATTTGCACATTTCCACAAGGTGCAACATTAAGGCAAGTCTGAGTTAGTTGTTAAGGATCAAAAATATAGTTATATCTAAAGCAGAACTCATATTAGAAGAGTGATGTCAGCTAAAGCTAAAGAGAAGCTTAATACCCTGAGGTTTTGACTCTTTTTGTTTTACAGAAAGAAGGGCTGCAGCTATTGTAATTATCTGCAGAACAGTCCTTTAAATAAACTATGGGGTTTTATACTATGAATACATATAACAAAGAGAATGGTTCCAACAGAACTTCAAAAATACAAAGGAAACTAGTGGGATATGGTCAAGGGACATATCAAATTATCCATTAAACAACAAAATATCACTGAGGAATCACTTCAAGGTAATTTTGTTAATCAGTCCCTTAACTTTTTTTTTTTTTTTAATCTGATTTATAGACTAGAAAGTTATAGGAAACACTGACACATAACGATGAATTCTTATGGTCTATATTTAAGAATATTTTCTCCCCAAGTTTTTGCCTGATATATTTCTTGAACCAGCTCTCCAAGATGATGAAACATTAGTTCATAAATAAAAACTACAGATGCAGGGGAATGTGTTGTAACAAAACAGGTAAACAAGAGTGTTTGTGGGTTGTTATGAAATGCTCAGCAAAATTAGCAAAGGGTATATCAAATTAACAGATTAATAAGTCATCACAGAAGACAAATTAGGGAGTAAAGACTGCAGGAGTTGTTTTGATGTGAACAGCCAAGCATCTTTGATAGGAAAGGTGCACTGTACAGTTCCATGAGAAATACATACGTGGAGAATTACTCAGTTGCAGTCTTGGGACATTATACGAGCTGAAGAAAGGGGAATACTGGTGTTCACCAAGTAAGATATTTCACAGAGCCAGACCTCAACTGTTTGTGCTTAGAAAACTTAAACTGAGGTTCAACAAATGTAGAACCTTCCTAGTCTTTACCTGTACCACATATGAAAAGGCCAGGTAGAAGAAGTCTGCAAAATGATGGAGATACTTGAATAAACTCTGGAAAGGCCAAAGTGAGGAGAGATTAGGTCTTAGCCAAATGGTTTGAGTGTACCTAAAATGACTAAAGCCAAGACTGCCATTATACATCAGGGACATCTGATCTGTTGATAAAAATGTGTCTTTTCTACTTTTGGACTGGCAACATTTTGGATATGCAAAGTGGTCAGACACACTTTGCATGTGCGAGGCATGAAGTTCTGAGTACAGTCATATCTACAGACAAGCTGGGATGTGTGAGAGATAAAAGAGCTTTCTGGTTGATCCAGATTGATTTTTCACCCCCAAAGTGGGGATGGGGAAACAGTGCTACACAGCAAAGGGAGTTGCAGCTGTAGACACAGGGGGGTGGATTGGTGCCATGCAATCGATGAATCCTCACTACTTAACCACTAAGCAGTTTAATGATCTAAAGGTCTAACTGAGCCAGTGTCACTAGAGTTTGAAGTTCAGAATATCTAGATGGCCCTGCAACAAGAGGGACACCAGAAACAAATGGAGACAGAGAGTGTAGGTATGTATCTGGCTGGGGTGAATGAGCAGGTTGATTTAGCTATATAAAATGGAAATTGAATATGTGTACTGTGTGAGAAACTAATGCAGAATGGAGGAGGGCAGAGATCATGTTTGTTTGAACATCCTAACCTTCAGGATATAATTTTATTGTTTCTTTGTTTTCTCTTCTTTCCCCATTGTCTATTGATTATCAGCCCCCCAACCAGTCAGGCCATTTGTTGTCCATTACTAAGGGAGAGGGATGAACAGGAGGGGCCATCATTTGGACAGCCACTGGGGACTTAGAATTTCTCAGCAAACCCTACTTTCCTTATACACCCAGTGAAGCACTGGAGAGGTGGTAAATGCAATGGGCTGACCACAGTGGCCATCCCCAGATTTGCACAAGGGGTGTTGGGGTGTTTCCTCCAAACAGAGCTATCCCTTCTCCTGATACACTTAGCATCAGTTTCTGTGATCTACACCAGGAAAACCGCACTGCCTACTGTGCCTTCAAGTGAATGCAACCCACCCTACCCCTCAGGAGAGATGAGCAGACCACTCCCCTTCACTACTCACACATCCTGCCTATCTCCTCCAGTGCTGGGGCACCTAGTCAAACCCCAGTAACCTGGGTCAGAGTAAGGATTCTCTCCCTCAATGCCTCAGATCCAGGCTATTTATTTATTTATTTGGGGAGGGATAAAGGGGGATAGTCATTCCTTTGAAGCATGCATTCTTTTCTGAGTGTGCCAGATTTAACTCAGGAACATGCAGTCAAGGTAGACATCTGTGTTTGAAGAAACCTGGAAACTCTGAAGTCTGACCTCCAACTCTTCATGAGGATGAACCTAAAAATCACTCATAAAGGGCAGGTGAAGGCTAACATTTCTCAGATTTCTCTTACCTTCTGGACATGACTAACTTCACATATACCCAGGGGAAGTCTAGGTCAGAAGCTCAATGTCACTTTTTAAATTGCCAAACTGTACATGCTGCATTAGTGTAAGTGTCTAACTAGTAGGATATGGTGAGATTAGAAGTATAATTCCTGAGCAGGACTACCAAACTGTTAAACTTAGGCTAGAAGATCAAAATAATTATTGATGTCATTGATGCAAATGAGCCTTTAACACAGCAACAAGATTTTGAGCTCTGACACTGGACATGTGAAGTCAATGGCAGTTGCCAATTATAGGAACAAGATTTAAAACTGAAACACTGAGCATATGAATGTTTGTAAATGGAGTCAAGAACAGAACTTGACTATCGTCAATGTGGAGGTCACAGCAATAAATGCTATCTAATTTCCTAAGGCATGGAGTAGTACCATATGTCATACACCAGGCTGTCAAAGCCCAGTCTATATGACTGCCAAAAACTTCTTAAGTGGGTTGTTTACATGGCTTTGCACAACTAGCAACTTTAGGGAGAAAAATATGAACTTTTTCTGTGTTGGAACTGTACACAGAATGATTAATATAAAAGATTTTATGTGAGGCCTCTTGTTAGATAAATTAAATATCTTATAGTGTAGATTTAGAGAATAGGTTTCATAATGTTTCAATGACAAAAGTTGTGAAAAGTGTTCCCTAACCATACAGTGCAATATATTTCATTAATCTAACAGTGCATCCTCACATACTCAATCTTTACTTTTCCTTGAGAGTTTTTTTGTTATATTCATGGCACAGCAGTGGTTGTGATTTTTCGTGGCACAGCAGTGGTTGTGATTTTCGTGGCACTGCAGTGGTTGTGATTCTGATGGCACAGTGGTGCATTGAGTTGCATTGTCACCTCACAGCAAGTGCTTCTCTGGTCCTAAGTCTTCTGTGCATAATTTGTATGTTCTTCCTGTCTTCACATGTTTTTTCTCCAGGTAGTCTGGTCCCCCCATTCCAAAAAACATGCAGTACATGGATTGGTGGCTCTAAACTGAATGTTGGTATGTGTGCAGTATGTATGATATGGGAAAAGGCCTGGCAATCTACTTCCATTCTCTAATTGCTTAGGAAACGCTACCTGTTTGTGGGCCTCAATCAAGAAGGTGGCTACAGGATCCCTACTACAATTCAGAAACTCCTACTTCTGGGTTCTGGAACTGCAAAAAAAAAAAATAACTCGACAAAAGTACAGAACAGCAGATGTTGAACATCATTGTTCTCCTTTTAAGTTGTTTTTGCAGGCAGGCTAGCATCCCTGCACCCCCGCGCCCCTACTACTTATAGGTACAAACTCTGAGATCACTGTACCTCAGAGATTAAAGGGAATACTTTGAGAGACAGTGATCTCAAACTTAGTGTTTTTCTCTTTCAGTCTCACTATTCTGGGCCTTACACTAATGTGCATCAGAATTAAAAATGGTTGCTGTCAGATGCAAGTCAATAGCAGTGGATGGATTGTGGTTTATTGTTTCACATTTATTTTAATGAGATGTGATAACTGTCTAGTTTCCTTTCTGAACAGAATATTTACATTGTTTTCCAAGGTTTATGTGAATTTATTATTTTATCATAACAAGAGGGACACCAGTAACAAATGGGAACAGAGGGGGTAGGTAGGTATCTGGCTGGGGCGACTGAGCAGGTTGATTTAGCTATATAAAATGGAAACTGAATATGTGTGTTGTGTGAGCAGCTAATGGGGTATGGGGAACAGATTTCAGTTTTTTTTTAACATCCCGACCTTCGAGATATAATTTCATTGTTTCTTTTTTTTTGCCTGCATTGTCTGTTGATCATCAGCCCCCCACCCCCCAAACAGTCAGGCCATTTATTCCCTATTACTAATGAAGATCCAGACAAGTGACAAGTGGAGTACCTCAGGGTTCAGTCCTGGGACCACTCTTGTTTGGCATCTACTTCTCTAAAGTACAAGTCAACACTAAGGGACTCTGGCTAACAAAGTTAGCAGATGACTGCAAACTAAGAGCCATTATTGAATCCCCAAATGATGCGGATATTCTACAAAATGATCTTACAGAAACAGATTCTTGGTGCCAGAGCCATGGGCTCAAGCTCAATGCCAAGAAATGTATAGTTATCCCCTTTGGGGAAAAGCATGTACCTGTGAATTACCACACAGGTGGCAGTACACTAAACACTGAAAGTGTGATAACAGACTTAGGAACACAGGTGGACAGTGGTCCCACCTTCGATAACCACATTGCCACAACAGTCAGGAAATCCTACGATGTGGCACACCTCAGCACTAAGGGCTTTTCATCCAGAAAAAAGGAGGTCATTGTCCCACTGTACTCATTCCTCATTAGACCCATTATAGAATACAATGACCCGTTTGGTATGTACCTCTCAAGACATCTGGAACAACTGGAAAGGCCGCAGAAATGCCTCACTAAAAGAATCACAGGCCTAAAGCAGATACCCTATGCTGACATTCTAAAAAAAACTCCAGCTATACTCTGTCTCCTATTTTCTACTCAAAGGCAATCTCTGCTTAACATACAAGGCCATGTCAAACCCAGAGCTGTTGGACATGCTACACTTAAAGAAATCCCAATCCCTCAGAGCCACATGCTCCAGTGATCTAAACCTTGTCATCACAATGAACAAAACATGCTGTAGGAATAGGTTCTTGACCCAGAGACTCCCCAGACTCTAGAAAAGACTGCCCATACATGTCAAGCAGAGCGCCTCTTTGGCCCTCTTCAAAAGGAATTTTGATGATTGGATGGGAGATAGGAAATTCACCCCGAGGATCACGTCAGTCGCCCTGCTAGACAAGGGTCCAGGGAAGTAAATATTGTGGGAAGAAATAGCCAGGGAATTGTTATCGCTAGGCTTGTATAGGCCCTAGGGCCGATAGCCTAGTACCAACCTATGAACCTATGTTAAATAGGATTGTTTTATCATAACTTTGTACTGTCTTTGTAACTACCCACTTAATAACTCTTATATTTTTCTTTAACTTCCCTTGTAAGCGATTCAGCAGCCTACCGCAGACCAAATGAAAATACTCCCTCCCCCACCAGGTCAACTGAGTCCTAAATATTTCTCTCAGTGAAGGTTAGGTGTCCCGCACCCCTTTCCTGCCTGCTTTCTTCTCTTTCACCACTAGGTAGCAGCACCTACCAACCATAATACGGTACTACTTTTATCTTACTTGGCTCCTCTCCTATGAAACTGTTTAAATAGCTTAAAGAGCCGGTATTATCACTGTTAATAACCTAGTAATTTACCCCCTGTACAAAACTCCATAACTAAATTGAACTCATTATTTTCATTCCTGAAAGTTATTTCTCCTTACCTAATTTTACATCTACTATACCTGCTTACCTTTCTATCTCATTTGCAGTGGCTGATACTTTTTCTGCTGCTGTTTTTTTCTTTCTGTTCTTCCCCGCTCCATTCGCCCTGTGAGCTCACTCCACTCCCCTAGCCTACCCCCAATTCCCACCCACCCCCACTACATCTAAACTTATAGCCACTCCTACTTCCTCTCTAACTACTAAACTCCACCCCTTCCTCCTCCTATCCCCTCCCCTTTACATCTTCCTTTCACCACCAATCCCACTTCGTCCTTAGCCTTAGTCAATTCACCACATATCCCACTTCTTCCTTAGTGTTAACTATATAATTCTCAAATAACCTAAACATGTCTTCGAAATATACATCCTTCTCAATTCAACTACTTCTCTTACTGAACATAACCTTAATCTACTACCTTACCCAGCCTAACACCTTAACTCACATCCCACTCTTTCACACAACCTGCTCTCTCAACACACCTCACTCCTACACACTCATATCAATATATCCTAAACTTTATCCCATCAACCACAATCTATGCTTTCATTACAAGCTTATCTCACCTTATAAAACCTCTACTCCCACTCTACCCACCATATCCCCCACAACTCCTTCTACACACATTACTTATAAAAAAAAACACCTCTACTACATAAGGCAACTTCTAACATCCCTACTATTATCTGGGGATATACACCCTAACCCATGCCCAAACATCTCCTCCTCTACATCTAAATCCATCCTACTAGTATCCCTCAATGCACAAAGCTTAGCTAACAAAATTCCAAATACAAGCCTGGCTACACCATAACAAACCAGACATCTTAGCCATATCTGAAACCTGGTTAAAACCTCATATAAAAGATGCAGAGATAGTACCACCTAACTACTCCATTATGAGAGCAGACATAGCCCAAAAAAGGTGGTATAGTAGCTATTCCCCAATTCAACAACGCAGAATTAATACTAGCTCAACTTCAATTAAATAAACACAAAAATATATGCACAGCCTCCCTTTACATTCCCCCTGGCAAAAATATCTCTGTACTTGAAGATATCGTCTCCTGAATTTCTACCATTATCTCTAATGAAACCATCATCATGGGAGACACCAACATTAATTGGTCCTCCATTCAGTCCCCTACCCCCTCCCTTAACATCAACCTGTAAAACTACTCTCAACTCATCAACTCCACTACTAGGCCCTCTAAAGACTTCTCTAATGGCAGTATTCTAGACTGGATCTTAGTCTCTCACCCCCACTACTACCCTGAAAGTGGAACTCTTCCTGACTCCCTTAGCGAGCACCTTCCCATCTTTGCTAGACGTCTTCCTTCTCCCTTACAAGTTACCCATAATTACGTCACTTACAGAAACAAAACAAACTTTAACCCAGAAGCCTTCTCTGACTCCCTAAAATCACTTAACTGGCACCCCCTAAAAACTCTATCCCTAGAAAATGATATTGCTCACTTTAATTCTACTTTCCTAAATCTTTTAGATACTCATGCTCCCTTAAAAACCAGAAGAATAAAAAACAAAACTACCCCCTGGCTAACAAAAAACACACTAACAACCATGCGACTTAGGGACAAAGCCTGGGCACGCTATCAAAAGCACAAATCTCCCACTACCCTCAATGAGTACAAAACTCTTCGTAACACGGTTAAAAAGCTCATCACAGCAGAGTGTCAAAACTACTTCTCCTCACTTCAAAGTAAACATAAAACCAACCCACAAAAATTCTGGAAAGGTATAACCACCCTCTTAAAACCTGGTATAACTGAAAACCCAATCCCTAGCCCAAATGTACAAGACAATGATCTTGCCACCCAATTTAACTCTTTTTTCATTGACTGTATTTCCAAACTTACCTCTTCCTTCTCTAACAACTATCCACCTCCTACTTCCACTTGTCCTCTCCCAACACCTCCCCCATCTCCACTCTATCATCCTATAACCTCTCAACCTACAACCTCTCAATCCCCTACATTCTCCCTGAAACCAATCCCTACTTCTACCATAAAAAAACTCCTACAAAGGCTAAAACCATGCACCAATACCCCCGATAACATTCCCTCAGATTTCCTCAGCATAGCTGCTGAAGCCATCGCCCTCCCAATCAGTATCCTAATCAACCGCTCTATACAAGAAGGTCTTGTTCCACAACTCTGGAAAAAGGCTTTTATCATTCCCCTTCACAAAGGAGGTAATAATACTAACATCACCAACTTCCGGCCCATCGCCATCCTCTCTCCTATTTCAAAAATTCTAGAGAAATGCATCCATATCCAACTCCTTCCCCATCTATTAGACAACAACCTACTAACTCCTACTCAACACGGATTCCAACCCAATCATAGCACTATGACAGCCCTCCTATCATTCCTTGAAACTGAATAAAGCTAGAGATTCTGGTCTCACTGTATCTACCATCCTATTCAATCTCTCTAAGGCCTTTGACACTATCTCCAATAACCTACTACTTACTAAACTTTCTAAGCTAAACCTATCACCTTCAACTCTCAGTTGGTTCACCGGCTATCTCTCCAACAGGCAACAAGCCATCAAGTGGAAAAAAGCCACATCCTCCTTCCTTAACAACCCCACAGGTGTCCCACAAAGCTCCATATTAGGCCCCCTCCTCTTCAATATATTCAGTAATGATTATTACTGCTCTATCCCCTATGCTAACATCCTCCAATATGCAGATGATTCTACAATCATCTGTGCTACCTCTTCCATCCCAACTCTCCTAAAGCTGACTCAAGATGACTTCCCCACCACAGAACAGTGGATGAAAGACAACCATCTTGCACTTAATGCAGCTAAATCAAAACTAATGATATTTACCCCCTCTAAAACCAACACGTTTGATAGACAACTATTCTCAATCACCAGTCAAAATAACACACCACTTGAACTGGTATCTGATACCAAACTACTAGGAGTTCAAATCGATGACAAGCTTAAATTCGATTCCCATCTACTACTCAACATTAAAAAAAAACACCAAAAATGGCCTGCTCTACCGACACAAGCGATACCTCACCCCAGCTACAAAGCTCACTCTCTACCACATTTCTCTTACCCTCCCTTCTCTATGGTGCCCCTCTTTTAACAAACCTACAATCATCTCTCAAAACAAAACTATCCACTTATCATAAAATAGCCAGATTTGCCACTAGCAACAAATCTTCAACCCATCACTGTACACCACTCCATAAACTAAATTGGCTTGAACTTCCCAACTACGTCTCCTATACTCAGCTCACCTATGCACACAAACTCATTTTTCAGCCATCCATCTGTCCCTCCCTGTCCACTACCTTTAAAATACACCACACACACAAAGACTTCCCAGATCTACTAATCAAAACCTAATAGAAGTCTACAGACACCCTTTGTCCCCCAGGACAAAACCTCCTGCCCTTTTCCCTAGCACGCCTATGGAACTCCATTCGTACCATCACTAGCCTCCCTACCTTTAAAAAATCACTCCACTCCCACCTAACATCCACATGGGAATGCTCCTGCTCCCATCCCACATAATCATTCTCCACTTTCTACAGTCTTCCATCTCATACATTCTTTATTGAAGCTAGTAATCAATTTCTTAATTATACCTACCAATCTGAAAGCCTTCTGCATCTATCTACTCACTTCCTAATCCTACTTGAACAATGCTCTCAAAAAAAAAAAAAAAAAAATGTAATTTTGTTTTTTAGTATTTTTGATTGTAACCTCAGTATTTTGTTATGTCTTGTAATCAGAAATTGTTTGAAATGTAAATCTCTGTAATCTGTGTTGGAGCTTTTCTCCCCAGGACTCCATTGAAAAAGGGTTCTTTTGGCCCAGTGGACTATCCTGGTTAACCAACTGCAAATAAATACATAAATAAATAAATAAATAAATAAATAACTTTACAGTATAAAGTGCAGTTTTTAGGGGTTTTTTTACCATATTTTTTAAATATTTATTTTATTCTTATATGCAGTTTTGTATACCTTTATGCCCTTAGCCTGCAAAGGTTCAGCCCCCCTGCCATAAATCAGCCCATTAACTCCCTTTAGGGGAAGAGAGAGATGATGGTGTGACACCATTATCCAGATAGTCATCTGGGTTATTTGGTTAATGGCATAAGTCTATACCCCCCTTTTGGCTGGTATTCACATTTAGTTACATAAGGGTCTATTGTACCTTCTCACTACCTGGTGTCATGCATGTTTCTTTGTGTACATCCTGGACGGCAAATGCATATTGTACCTTGACATAGCTAATGTGCCTGGTGCTGTGCAGTGCTCTCTGACATCACTATGAGCACCAGCCATGTAGCAGGCCAAACCTCCACCCTCCCTCCCTCTAAGATGGGTGAGCCAGCATCACTGGTCACTGCCCCTTCCTTTGTCATACACTGCTTAGGCCTGTACTTGAACTAGAGTCATCTCATCTGTAGTCAGGGCTTCATCCAGCTATGCTCTGAAGTCAGTGTTGCATTTCTGCAAATGTTTGTTATTTATTTCATATATGTATAGTTTATTTATGTGTTGGTAATTAGTTCTACACAAAACTGGTGTACGATTTTTGATTTGGGTCATCTGTACCAGAATGTATTTATGTATTTACTTATTGATTTATGGACGGTTTGATTTTTTTTGATTTTTTTTGGGCTGCTTAAAGTTATTTGCATTGATATTTTCATTTATATTTGCAGTGAATCAGAGTTATTTACAGTGGTTGATAACACAGGCAGAGTGAAAATAAATTATTGACAACTTGGGTAGAATGATGATAAGCAAAATATTTGGATATTTGGTCCACTGTCTCAGATAAACCTTTGTATCAGACCCTTTTGTTACTGTTTACTGATAGCCTATATTATACATATCTGTATTTATATGAGTGTATGTCTAGTGCTTGTGAATGCAGCTGGTCTGAACACAAAAAAATCCATTTGAGTTCCTGACCCATCTATCAAAAGTACCTTAAATAAATTTTCATGGTACATCAGCCTTCACCCTGCACGTCACATCTCTACGGCTAGGACTGAGATCTCACGACAAGGGAAAATGTATCCATTCATGATCCTTGTCATACTTTGCACAAATTAAAAAAAAAAAAAACTGCAGCTTGTAACAAGCTGTGCATGCAAGCAGTTGGAACACAGCTTAACCTACTCAACCAGCTGTGCTTTCAAATGACTCCATGTAAATCTATATATATATATATATATATATATAGGTCCACTTCTAAATCTTGAAAGCTCATGATCTCGAAATTCATACTGAGTCTGATATCCTGAAAGTTCAAAATAATGAAAACTCAAAATACTGACTTTCATAATATCGATACTAGCACTTACTATACTTCACCAGAAGTACACAGAGAAACAAATAAAAGACAAAGCATATTACTTTACTCCAACTATTAGCAGGGTGGCAAGCACCCATGCACCACCCATGTGGGGGGGGGCTGCGCCCCCACACCCCCTGCTACTTAACTGTATCAACTCCGAGATCGCACTTCACTACACTAAGATGAGTTATGTTGTTGTACAGCAAATTAAAAGGGAACATGACTAAGGTTACAGCAGGCAGTCATGAAGCACGAAATGGTATGTTTGCCATTTTCTTCTGTGCAGTGCGATCTTGGAGTTGATATATTTAAGTAGCGGGTGGTGTGGGGGGGTGCAGCCCCCCACATGTGGGGTGCTTATCCCCCTGCTTATAGTTGGAGAAGAATAATATATTTTGTTATGTAGTTGTGTTGGAATATTGTTAGTGTTGGTGTGCTCTGTTTCTTTCAATATTATGAAATTCAGTATTTTGAGTTTTCAGGTGCGCTGGTTAAACATATGGGTGGAGGGCAGAAGATTTTTATAGAGCAACCAGAATGATGAAGAATAATAGTTTGATAGAATTATTTTAAGTAATTTTAGGAAAAGAACAAAGTTCATTTGGAATGGTTGCAAACAAGGAAAACAGGAGTAAATATAGTTGCTCCAAGAAATTGTGGAGAAATATAATGTTTATTAAGTTGTGGTGGAAGAAACAACTATAAGGTAGGTCGCTTACCTGATGTAGAGTTGCAAGTACAAAGCCAGGTGTCACAGAGAAACCCTTTTTATTTATCTTTAAAGCAGTTGTAGGATATTACAATAATTGTTCCAGGGTACCGAATTCTACTTCTTTGAAACATACGAGGAATATTGGACATCGCTGAAGGAGTTACATGATTTTTGACTACTAGTAAGTTAGTGTCTGCAGAGTGAAGATGTCACAGAGGAGAGTACCTTTGTTGGAGAGTATATAGGGAAGGGCATTTATCAGGAGAGAAGGTGATGTTATGAGCAAATTTTAACTGTAAAACTTAGGCCGTTTAAGAATTCAAGCCTGTATAATTGTTTGAGAGCTACAATGTGATGTTTTAAGTACTTTGTAATGAATTTTGTGATTTTTATTGTCGCATTGTTCCAATTTTCAGAGTAATGTTAAGTTACTGTTTGTTAGGATGGAAAAGGCATAGAGCAGCCTTTAAAGGAAGTAGGATGAAGCTATGCTTTTATGAGACTGAAGTGAGGAAGTTGGAGGCTCTATAGAGAAGTCTCCATTTTTGATGTTTTTTTTAACTACGAGTGTGCATACCAGGCCTCACTAGAGGCAAAGGCTTCCTGAGTAATACTTTGAAGTGTGGATGGGGGGAAGCAGAGAAGGTCAGATGAGAATTGTCAGCATATGGAATAAGTGATGTGCATTGAAGCAAAACCAGGGTTGAGATAAATATGTTAAATAATAAAGGACAGAGGATACATCTTACTGGCATATATATATGGAGAACACTGAGTGCCATTTTACTACCTGGGTTTGGTTAATGAGATAGCTATTAAACCAGTTGAGTGTTGAAGTTGAGTAACCTAATGTGAATAAAGTGTGGAGTAATTTACTGTGAGATACAATGTCAAAGGCCTTGGAAAGAGCTAGGAAGATAGATGAGATGAGCTTGTTGTCATTTCTTTTTGGTAAATAGTATTCACACCAAGGCAGTGGTTATACTGTGGTAAGGGTGGAAGCCATGTTGTATATGTGAGAGAAGATCGTTATCTAGAAGGAAACAAAGGGCCTAATTATAGATGCATATTTTCTTAGATTTTAAATAGAGGTGAAACGATTGCAATTGGATGGAAGTTTGTCATTCCTATACAGTTGGCAACATTATACAGACGTAGGATATAAGTTTGTTTCCATAAAATGGTGACTGTAGATTCAGATATAGGACAATTGTTTAGTAGAGAAATGGCATAAAAAAGTAAATTATATTTATAACTAATGCCATTTGTTTTATGACAGTGATCTGGGTTGTGCAAGCTGGTGTTGCACCTCCAGCATTTTTTACTTTACTCCTATGCAGTGTGACCATGAAATTGTTATATAAAAGTTAGGGAGGTTTGAAGTAAGTTATACTGGGTTAAATGACTTGTGTTTAGAACAGCTGTATTCAGTCAGTTGCATTTAGTTAAATGAATTGCATTTTGAACAGCTGTATTCAATCAGTTATGTTTAGATATTTAGAGCTTCAGAAGAAATGACAAATACATACATACACATATATATATATATATATATATATATATATATATATATATATATGGGTCTACTGCTTTTAGTCGAATTACATTTGGTCGAAAATTATTTGAGGCAGCCTACTTCACCAAAAATGCATTTCACTGAAAACCCATTTGGTCGAAAATGGAATATAGCCCCTGCCCCACTGCAGTGTGACCCTGGAGTGAGAATATAAAGTAAGGGGGGTGTGGAGGGCACAGCCCCCCACATAATTGCAGTGTATGCACTATTATATACATGTGTATCCATTAAAAATACATTGAAACATATAACGTCAGTAAAAACTAGTTGTAAAATGTGGAAGGCTATGCCCCACCCTCCAACTTTATATTCTCACTCCAGGGTCACACTGCAGTGGGGCAGGGGCTATATTCCATTTTCGACCAAATGGAATTCGACCAAATGAGCTTTCAATCAAATGAGCTTTCAGTGAAGTGGGATGCCTGAAATAATTTTCAACCTAATTCGACTAAAAGCAGTAGACCTATATATATATATATATATATATATATATATATATATATATATATATATATATATATTTACCTCTAAACTGTCGCAACACACTTCTACAACTCTTTATTTCACCAACTCGAAATGTCAGAAACTGCACTGTCGAATCCTCAAAACAGTGAATCTGCTGTCCAAAAGAATGTCGACACTCTGAGAATGTTGACTTTGTTTGAAACATCTGCACTTCTGGATGTCTACTATGACTGTTATGCAGGGGGAAATCCCCCCTGCACTCCCCATGTGGTGGGCTGCACCCCCCACAGACCCTTGCTAATTATATATACTAACGCAAAGATCACACTACAGTGAGGGAAGGGGTACATGTTCCAATCCCCAATGTAGTGCAATCTCCACTCAGAATGGTGAACTGGCATTCGCTCTTTTACGAGTTCGGCATTTTTCAGTTTGCTAATGCAAATTGTTGAAAACAGCCTTTCGTACATCTGATCATCGCAAATGTGCACCTCAACATTTTAGAGGTAAACCATATATATATATATATATATATATATATATATATATATAGATATATATAGATATATATATAGATATATATAGATATATATATATATATATATATATATATATATCTGTGTGTGCGGATATATATATCTATCTATATATATATATATATATATATATATATATATATATATATCTATATATATAGGTCTATGTCATAAAATCAAAAGTTCAAAAGACTGAACGCTCCAAATATCGAAAACTCAAAATATTAAAAATGGGGATTCACCCTTTCCCCACTATTGTGCAATCTCAAAGTTGGGATACATAATTAACACATGGTATGGGGGGCACAAGGGGAATTGCCCTCCCCTGCATTACAATGTTTTCAGTATTTTGAGTTTTGATATTTGAGGTCTTTGGCCTTTTGAACTTTCAGTCTTACGGTATATATATATATATATATATATATATATATATATATATATATATATATATATATATATATATATATATATATATATATATATATATATATATATAAAATATATATATATATAAATGCATATATACACACACACATGCGTATACTTTTGCATGAAATTGCACTGCAGTGGGGTAAGGGAATTTGCACTTACTGCTGCGTTGTGCAATCTCAGAGTTAGTATATAATTAGCAGTGGTGTGGAAAGTTGTTGTTGTGGTGTGGAGAGTGCGGATCAAAAATAATTTTACTTTTGCTTATTTTCAATCATTTTAGATTTGTCTAAAATAATCGCTCTTTGTAGGTTCACTATTGTGAGCGAAGTTCATGAGACACTCCTCTCTCTCTCTCTCTCTCTCTATATATATATATATATATATATATATATATATATATATATAAATATATATGGTGCATTAAAGCGTATTAGCTTATTGAAAACTGGTATACTGAAAGTTGCAATACTGACTGCAGAATCCTGAAATGTCAATGTGTTGAAACCTTACTATATTGAACTCAAACTACCTACTAACAGCATGCATTTACTGTGTATGTACTCTACAGCAGAATAGTCAACAATCAATATAATTCCCCTGATACTGAAACTTAGAAACAAGTGCTAATATGGGTCCTGCATGGGGGTATTTTGATTTCAGCACTGTAACATTTAAACATTATACATACATTCAGTATAATGACTTGACATTCCGCAGTGGTGCAGTGGTAGCATTGTTGCCTCAAAGCAAGAGGCTCTCCCGTTCGATTCTCAGCTTGGGTTGGGAGTGCCTTCTGTATGGAGTCTGCATGTCCTCCCCGCGGTCGAGTGGGCGTTCAAAAGACATGTGCTGAATGGGCGTGCCTTCGTTGAAGGTTGGGCGTCGGGCTGGCAACTCAACACCATAAAAAGCAACTGCCAATCATTAGTTGACCGGAGTTCAACTGTGGCGACCCCTAACCGGGAAAAGCCGAAAGACAAACAAAAACAACTACGAGTATAATGACTTCCAGTATATTGCTTTTCAGTAAGTTGACATGGACCTCTCTCTGTTTCTCTCTCTCTCTCTACATATATATTTATATATATATATATATATATATATATATATATATATATATATATATATATATATATATATATGTATTTGTGTGTGCATATATATATGTATATATATATATATATATATATATATATATATATATATGTGTGTGTGTGTGTGTGTGTGTATGTGTATGTATATGTATATAGATATAGCTATAGATATATATGTGTCCATATCAGAATATCAACCACACAAATAATTGACATCCAAAATGTTAAACATCTAGAGCATCAAACACCTGAATGTAGTCGTTTGGCTGAGATCATGGTAAAGAAGAAAGTGAGGTTTTGCCCTTTCCTCCAGGAAGGTATTTACATGGCCGAGCTATTCAAGAAATCATTTGGCGGTATAGATCAGTGCAGTCATCTCCACTATGTTGCTGTAGTGAACACCACCTAAAGGCCATGTTCAGCTGCCAAATACAAACATGATGGGGAGGAACACTAACTTCAGGGATTAATGTCTAAAGTGCTGTACTAGCACCAAAGTTACTGTGGGGATCTGTGTGGTGGAAAACTACTATACCACCTGGAATACTTCAAATGCTGTGATGGCACCATAACTATGGAGATAGGTTGGACAGAGCCACTAGGCCAAAAGGAATAGTGCCATGATGGTGCTAACTACACTACGGTGATTGGGGGATGGGGAAACTACTGGACACCAGGGAGGTAGTGATAGACTGGCATCAACATTAAAAACAGGGATAGAAAGGTGGGAGGATACACTAGACACTAGGGATGATTTTGTAAAGTACTTCACTGCCACAGACATCATAACAGGGAGCGGGGATAAGGAGTACACTAGACCACCTCAGCCTAATATGTACATGGCATAAAAGCACTGAAGTATTACAGAGGTAGCGGTAACCACAGGAAGATAAGGATAGGAGCTGTGTGTGTGTGTGTGTGTGTGTGTGTGTGTGTGTGTGTGTGTGTGTGTGTGTGTGTGTGTGTGTGCGCGTGTCTGTGACAGAGTGACTGGAAGGGAAATTCCATTGCCTAGATGAGCAGCAGGTTACTAGACCAATGTTCAGATCAGCCATGATCTGTGTGTGGCAGAAGTAACTGAGATTCAGAAAACATGCAGATTAGCCGATAATGAGCTGTTACTTCATCACAGCTACATGTCTGAATCACAGCTGAGCATGTCACACTGGAGGGACCTTTCTAGCATGAGCTGTACAGATCGTACCAGAGACGTTAATGAACTCCTGACTACCTTTTTAACTTCACCACTTTTCTGAGGAGGCAAGTGGATCTCTTATGGGTGTTTACAAAAGTTGTCAAACAAGGACAATCTGCCCAAAGATGGTGCGTTATAAATTAAAAATGCACTAATTCAGAATTTATCAGTGTTTTGTTTATCAAATTCTTTAGTATTCATTTTAAAGGAGCTGACCAGATTTATAACTGATGTTTAATAATAATGGTATTAATAACAAGTGCATGGCAAAGCTTTGTCAACTGAATGCTGTTTATTTTACTATTTGTTAGCAAATTTGAAAAAAAAAATTCTGGTCCTTTGTGATAAATCATGTCTTTTAGTATGTGACTGCTCATTCCACCCATTAATAATATTAGTGTGTGTGTGTGTGTGTGTTTGTGTGTGTGAGCGCGCAAGTATATGTGTCAAAGGGCATATATATATATATATATATATATATATATATATATATATATATATATATATGTGTATATATGTAGTAGTTTGCAGTGAGTTAATAATTGTACAGCTACCCCAGGAAGCTCATCACACAGTAACAGGGCTCATTTTAACAGTTTACCTATCTACTAATAACGTATATTCTGTGTTTATTTCAGAATTCAGAATATTTAATATTGCCATTGCTGGTCTTGCAATATTCATTTTGATATTTTCTGGAATTATCTGCAGCGTGTTCCATCACAATCGACAAAGGTAGGCTTTGAGAAGGATGGAGTTTAATATGCAAAACTGCAAATTCACTGTTTTACAAAACATACAGAAAACTGAAAAACAAGCTCTTGAATATGCATTATTTATGTACAACTCTTTCTAAAAATCAGTAATTTATACAACTTGAGTACATAAGCCTTTAGTAATTAGTACATTTTAAAGGCTGAGTAGATGCCAATTTAAGTAAAGTATTTCCAAATGGGTTGTTCAAAATTACTGTAGACTTCTGCTCTATCTGGCTGCATAATTTCTCCTTGCTGCTTGGATGTATTTGTCTCAAGTAAATGCCTCTTCATTATGGATGCTCTTCAAACATCTCTAATTATGTATTCTCTTGGTACTTTATACACAGCACTACTAAAAGATTTCTGCTTACATTTTTATTCTTTTATGCTGAGAAAACATGTGTTACACAGTGGTTTATCAGTTTCCTTTAATAAAACTGCAAATATGAGATACATCCTGCAGACTATGTAGCTAACTGCTTGAGGCAAATATTTGCAGAATGTTTGCTATTGTTTGGATTATTCTGAAAATGTTGTGGGCTATTGTAACATCATCCCTTTAATATGCTGCACAAAACAGTTTTTTTTTCATTAATTTACTTTTATTAAGATGGTTGGTGTAGTTAACCATTACTTCCCTACTGTTTAATTATGTAAAGGATTCAGTAAAGCCTTAAGATAGGCATCGATAACAAAGGTTTTCGGCACTTAATAGGATTTTGGTAATATATTGTTTGAGTATTTTCCTCAGTGTGCAACTGGCAGCACGGCAGTAAAGGACCAGCAGTTATAAAATGATTTATATGTAAAACTGATGCATGATTGGACAGCATGTTCAGATGAGCAAAGTCACTTGACTGACACCAATAAGCTACTTAAAAGATTATTCAGTGGCATAGGAAACACCAAAGCATATGCTGCACAAAGCACAAAGTGTAGTCCATCATGCCCACAACAGGAGGAACAGGGAACCCCATCACAATACAGTGTAAATGAGCAGTACAAATCAGCCAAACAGTATACACCCCCAAAAAAGATAGGAAGCAAATTGTAGCTTTATGGATGTGTATGTATACACATGGATCTACTTTTTTTGATAGAAATATCATTATTTCAAACAAGAAAAATACAACCTTACTTTCGCGAAAGTGTATTATTTATTTTACATTTGTTTACCGGGATAGTCCGACTCGATACATGTCCATTTTCAGCGGAGGCCCAGGAGAAAAGCTCCACATAGACAAACTTACATAGAATACACAAAAGTTAGCAAACAATTATAAAAACAAAGTGATTATATACAATGGGTTAGTAGTGTTCCCTAGTAGGGACTCACAATTCTCATGGACAGACAATTACAAGTAAGAGACATCAGATTGGAAGCAGAGCTTGGTGATGTAGTTACAACTTATGATAATTGCAGAATATGCTTTTAGTTTATAACTTAATCAGGGTTGGTACATGGGCATAACCAATTCACTTTGAGATACTGTTTGAGGTTTTTTTTTTTTTTTTGAAGAGACTTTTGGAGGATTGTAGGGTTATATAGTTTGGCAACGAATTTCAGGTTTTGCCAATGAAGTTGGCAAACAGGAATTCACCAGCAGCGTTATTAGCTTTGTGGGTTTGGACCAGTAGTTTATCGGCTGACCATAGGGATCTTAGGTTGCTATATGGCTTAATAATATTTTTAAGTGAGGGGGTATCCTCAGGGTGGTACAAAATTTTGTGTGCTATTAAGAGTTGATTGAAATGAATTAAGCTGGGCAGTTCTAGCCACTCTAGTTGTTTAAGGTTCTGGCAGTGGTGGGTTCTATAGGTGGAGCCAGTGGTGAATCTGACAATATGATTGTAGCTATGGGACAGCTTACCTAGTTCAGATTTGTTGAGGTTTGAGAGTACAGGCAAGGCATATAAAAGAGTAGAGTAGGTGTGATCCGGAGATTGCAGTCCTAGCCAGTGGGGTTAAAAATGTCTTGTTTCTATACAGTGATCCAAGCTTCTTATTGATGGTCTGTATGGTTATGTTGACCTGTAGGTCAAATTTGAGATTATTGTCTATGATAACCCCTAGCGGTTTGGTGTGATTATCTGGGGAAATAGTGGTACTATTGTTAGATGTGACAGAGAATGAAAGTGTGGTGGATCTACTAGTGGGAGAGAAGAGTAGAAGATTAGTTTTATTGTGGTTCAGAAGTAGGCATTGGTTGGTGAGCCAGTTCTCGATAGTGTTAAATGTATTTTGGATTAAGATTTGCAAGTCGGATGGGGAGGTGGCTGAGCAGATGAGAGTGGAATCATCTGCGTATTGAATGCAGGTGGCTTTAGGGATAGCAGTGTGGAGGTTGTTGATAAAAATAGAGAAGAGTAGTGGACCTAGTATGGACCCTTGAGGGGCACCAAGTGTGAGAGGTAACTGGCTGGAGAGTTTGCCCTGCCATAGTACTACCTGCTGTCTATCAGTCAGGTAGGACTGGAACCAGTGAATAGCAGGCTTGTTGAGGGAAATAGATTTTAGTGAAAGAATGAGAAGTTCATGGTTGACCATGTCAAAAGCTTTTGATAGGTCAAGAAAGAGGGCAGAGGTTAGCCTACTGTCATTCCTGTTTTGGTTTATGGCAGTAGTAAAGGAATGGAGGGCTGAAGTGGTGCTGTGGCTGGCCTGAAACCATGCTGGGAGTCGGACAGTAAGTTATTCTGTGAAAGGTATTGCATTAGTTGCTTGTGTACACATTTCTCCATTATTTTGGCTAGTGGAGAAAGAATGGCAATGGGTCTATAGTTGGATATGTCTGAAGAGCTACCACCTCTATGGAGTGGGATGACGTGAAATATTTTCCAGAGGGAGGGGATAGCATTTTCAGATAAGGTTCTGTTGATGAGGATAGATATGGGATATGCAATGGCATCTGCAGCTATTTGTAGGTACTCTGCAGGGAGGAGGTCAGCAGCGAGGGTGGTAGGTTTTAGTTTTTTTAGAAGTGTTTTGATAAAACTAGTGGATATTGGTTGGAAGCTAAGTTCCGGGTGATTATTAGGTAGATTAGGCATGTGGTTTAAGTTAGAGGGGGTTAGTTTATTTGCTAGGGATTGGATTGTTTTAGTGAAAAAGTTATTAAAGGCTCTAGCTATGGTCTCTGGAGAACTAAGGGTGTAGTTAGCCTGGGTTGGGGTGGTGGCGTGACCTGGACAAAGTAGTTAATTTAAGCTTGCCCAGAACTTCTGAGGGTTGTTGTGGTGTTTTTGTAGGAGATCTTGGTAGAAGCATTTTTTATCCATAAAATAGATTTTTTTATTTCATTCCTGCGTTGACGATATTTTAGATGGTCAAGTGGGGCTTTGGTTGTTCTCCAGTTGGCCCAGGCACTGTTTCTAGTTCTGATTTTTGCTTTGGTATCTTTTGTGAGCCATGGTGCTGTATTTGATCTAGTTTTCATTGTACGTGCTGGAGCACAGGAATCAAGGATACTTAGGAATTTAGTGTTAAAGTGATCTATGGCTTCTTCGAATGTTAGATTTTTTAGTTTTGACCAGTCAACTGCTTTTAATTAATTTTGGAATATAGCAGCATCAATGTTTTTCCTTTTTCTAAATGTTTTAAGAAAGTGCACTTTTGCGAATTCCGGTTCAGTGAACCGGCAATAAAAATTAAAAACACTTTAAACTCTGTTTTGCAGAGAGGCAAGCCCCCCCTGCACCCCCCACACCCCTGCTACATTATATATACTAACTCTGAGATCGCACTACAGTGGCAAAACAGGTATATTCCCTTATCCTCACTGTAGTGCTCTGTTTTATTTTTATTGCCTGTTTGCTGAACCAGAATTCGCGAAAGTGCACTTCCGAGAAAATAAGGTCATACTTTTCTTGTTCGAAATAATGATATTTTGATCAAAAAAGTAGACCCACACACACACACACACACACACACACACACACACACACATATATATATATATATATATATATAGACAGATATATATATATATGTATATATATATATATATATATATATATATATATATACACACACACACACACACACACACACACACACACACACACACACATGTTTCTTCAGCCATCACAGTAGACATCAAAGGGTGTCTCACCAAAATATTATGAAAAAAATACAAAACAACACGAACAAGATGTGGCAGGTAGAGTTAACTTTGGGATCCATGTGATGCATAAGTAGAACAAACAAAAACAACCAATAACATGCATTAATGATAGTAAATATAATAATGCAAGCTCGTGAAATGGTCAGGCAAGAGGTCAGAAAGCATCCTTTGCACCCTACATTGTAAGGAAAGACTGATGGCAAGTTATAGATATGTAAGCCCCTGAAGTAATCTAGCATAACGTGGAATCCAATTAAAATATAATGCATGTAAGTTAGCAGCCTGAAAACTGACATCTGGCATGAAAATATGACACACGGCTAAGCTAAGAAGAACATCCTCACAAGTATGCACAGTTAGGGTAAAAGGACCACAAACACCTGGAGTATTACACGACATAACATAGGTCAAAAATGGTCATCAGAGTAAAAAAATACTAGACTCGTGTATCATTTACTACAGATCCAAAGAGACTGTATGTGTATGATTTTATATATATATATATATATATATATATATAGTTTCACTTCATAATCTCAAATTGCTTTAATGTCGAATTTCAGCATTTCGAGACCATGAAGCTGAAACTGCAGAATGCCGAAAGTGCATAACAGCAAATTTGAATATCTCAAATCAACACTTATGCATTTCCGGTACGTTACATGAAGTGTTTGGCTGGTATGGTGTCTGGAATTGAAGGTGAGTGAGTGTATGTGTGTGTGTTTTTTACGCTGTATGTGTGGGTAAGGGTAGAGAGGTGTAAATATGAGTGTGGGTGTTGGAGTTTGTGTGTGTGTGTGTGTGTGTGTGTGTGTGTGTGTGTGTGTGTGTGTGTGTGTGAGCGAGTGTAGAATGCCGTGGTGTGATTGTTTTGTTTTATTTTTGTTATGTGTGATCTCGGAGTTGGTATATATAAGTAGGGGGTGTGGGGAGTGCAGCTTCCACATGCTTACATGTAGTATAGGGTTGTGTGGTTTGTGTGCTGTGGGTAGAATGGTGTATGTGTTATGTGGTGTATGGTGTACGTATGTTCGTGATTGTGTGAGTCATGATTGTGGGTTTCGGGATTGTGAATGGTTCGGCTTTATAGTTTTGAAATACTGAAATTCGAGATTTCAGTATTTCGAGATTATGAAGTGGAACCACATTTTGAAAACAGTATTTCCAAACTAAAAATAATATATTCATCTCAAAAGACTGAAACTTTATCTAGTCAAAAAAATAAATAAAATCTGTTTTATGCAGGGGGAAAAGTCCAACTGCATCTCCCACCACCCCTGCAACTTATATATGCCAGTTCTGAGAATGCATGACAGCAGGGAAAGAGAAAATTACTATTCCCAGTTGTACTCCAAACTTGCACACACATGCAGGCAAAGCCTCTAAAGCTGCCAAAAGCAAAACTAATGTCAGATATTCTGAATGTTTGAAAACATTACCTGCAAAATATATATATATATATATATATATATATATATATATATATATATATATATATATATATATATATAGATAGATAGATATACGTATATATGGGTGCCATTTACACTTTTGAATCTGCACTTCAGTGACAGAGTGAATAACTTGGAAGTTACATTGAGTGTCTCATTCATCAAATGTTGAAGATATTGGAAGTAGGAAGATCAAATGTATAAAGGTAAGGTAAATATAGGTTTGGGAGAATAATGCCAAACGTTTCAGATATATTGGAAGTTTCAGCATAAGGGGATGGAAGTGTTTATGTGAGTATTTATGGGTTAGGGTTAGATTAAGGGCTGAGTAAGGGGAGAGATTTAGTGCTGTCTTTGTGTGTTGCTGCATGTAGTGGGTGTCCAAATGTCTTGTGTAGTGGTAGTGTTATGGAAAGAGTTTCTCTAAGGTAAAGTGTAAGATTAGTGTTAGGGGCAGGGGCAGGGTTAGCACACACTGCTAAGGTGTTGCATGAGTATCAGATTTCTACCTGGATTCATTTGCATCAACAAACATGTTGAAGTCCATAGCTTGCTCTTTAATCTTCTCATCAACAGCTGAACTGAACTGTTAAGACACTGAGTACCTACAAAGGAATATCACTGTATTCCAAAGCTGTGAAACAACGGTCTCCATAGCTACTTCTAATGTACTTTTCCATCAAATTCTTCACTGTCCACAGTGTTTTCCCTACCTGTTCGTTTGATTTAGGGTAGTATGGGTCACAAACTGCAAAAGGAGAAGTTATAATAATTGTACCAGGGCTTAGGACAGCTGAAGCTATACGTCATGAAATGCCACCATTACTTCAATCTGTAGTAACCTGCTATGGTGTCTTAATACCTCTGTATGAATGTTTCTCCCATTTGGTCTTCCTAGACATCTGCATTAACTATTTTTAATTTACAGATAATATCATATCGTCTCTAGAGAGAATGTGAGCTTGCAGTTGTATGTTAAAATGGGTCCACTTCACATGACTGAAACTCAAAATACTGAATTTCATTTGATTGAGACCACAATACCTAATTTTCAAAATACTGAAAACTCATTTGACTGAATCTCATTATACTGACTTACAATCCTGAATTTCAAAATACTGAATTTTAAGCTATAGACATGCACACTTACAACACCAACGACTAACTCCAAAACTTAAAAACTACTTACTTTCTCTGAACAGAAGCTGGATGATCTAAAACCAAATTCCACACCCAATTATAGATATACACATATGGGTACTACAGCGATCTCGAAAAAAAACAAAAACAACATGCAGTTTGCATGCAGGTTTAGTTGGACATCAACATGTACTGTTGATTGTACAACTAAGCAAAGTGTAGCTTAGGGAATATTCCCTTTTCCCTACTGTAGTGCAATCATGGAGTGAGAATATTAAAGTAGGGGTTGCAGGGGGCTTGCCCCCCTGCATAAATGTGAGTAGTGTTTTATTTATATAGTTTTTTTGGCGTTTTTTTTTTTTTTTTTTTTGCGAAAGTGAGTTTGCTGTAGTACATTACGATTAAACGTACTTTTGATGTAACAACACAGATTCATATATATATATATATATATATATATATATATATATATATGTGTACTAACTGCAGGATCACACTACAGTGGGGAAAGGGCATATACCTTTCACTTATCTTACAGTACTGTGCACACTGCCACTACTGCTGGGAGCACACAAAATATCCATCATATTACTTTAGATACTTCCCATAAAAATGTAAGAGACATACCCACATTTAGAAACACTACAACACTGCTTTCTATGCTACTATCGGTATTCTGACAGTCAGCACTTTAGGTTACAATAATGTGTTTTTATCACAAGGAAGTCACAGGTGAAGGTAAACACACATCACATCTATAGCTTAAAATTCAGTATTTTGAAATTCAGGATTGTAAGCTTTCACTATAATGAGATTAAGTCACGTGAGTTTTCAGTATTTTGAAAATTAGGTATTGTGGTCTTGGTTAAATGAAATTCAGTATTTTGAGTTTCAGTCATGTGACGTGGACCCATTATGACTCTTAGTCATGCTTATACCCTTTGAACTCCTACCTCATATAGTACGGTCCATTATCTGCTACAACCATATCAAGTATGTCTTCTCTTGAAAATATAAACCTTAGTATACTAGCCACACTTGTTTGTTTCAAGCTGTTTAGAATAATAATCCACAGGTATTCTAGTTTATTTTAAAGGAAACACACTGGTGTCCATTCTACTCAATGGGTTACTTGGTATTGTACAGGCTAACATTTCCTCTCATTGATTCTTTTTTATGCTATGAAGTCGCTAGATTATATTTATATACCTATTTGTTCTGCATCTGATGCCACACCAGACCAATACTGAGGGCCAGATTCCAAAATGATTTATCCACAGGATAGTATGCAACTCCCAGGGACTTACACCATGACCAGTTTGATAAATGATCTCAGTGATTCCACAAGATCTACTCTTGATTCAGTATCACAGCTTCCACTCACTATACTACAGTACTTTGCTACTTATAAAGTATACATTAGCATAGCCTGTGAAGGTATACCTTGAATGCAATGGTGTAGTCCGTTGAAGTCAATAGTCCTGTCCAGAGTAGAGAGGGGCTCTTCCCTTACATTGGCTTTGTACGTGATGACATGAAATGGAGGTAATACCAAATCTGCAATACCAAAGGTGGCATACAGAAGGACCCTGAGTAAACTCTGCTGTAATACTACAGACACTACATTTTTTTCCCCTGTAATACCTGCAGTTCTACTGCTGACATATAGAGTGTACAATGGTTTCCCAATCTTTGAAGTACACCTGATCCTTCATTATGGGGTCACTGTCACAGTCCTTAACTGTTGTCTCCTGCTGTTGTATCACAAATGAGTTTGAGGCTATCTGGACAGAAGATGCTGCGAGGCCTATCTCCCTCAAATTCCATATCCTCCTCCTTATAGATGTTGCCATTCAGTGACCATGTGTTATCTACATCTGGACATTAGTATGCTCAGTACCATGTAAATATAGGATAATAACTTTGCAATTTTGCTGATTCCTAATGCTGACAGAACCAAAGCTGTTGACCTGTCCTCTACCCATGGCCATGATATAAAGTGAAGTCAGATGGTGAATTAACCCCATCTGGTAAAGACCTTTTGTCTTGGACTGCACAGCAAGGTATGACCGCTTGCCCCATTGATGGAAACGAGCAACAATTTGAAACACATCATGTGAAGTCACTGTTGATTGTGTTTCACTGCACAAACAGATGAAACACAAAAACATTTAAAGACAGTCCTTACAGGCAATGCTGATAACCCACTTGTCCTATTACTATTTTGGAGGGATTATTGTAAGTATGACAGAAATAGTGCTGCTGTTTCCACTTCTTATATATCCATTGCAGATAAAGCTACACCAATAAATATCCCAGATTTCACAAAAAATATAAACAGCAACATTTTGTATAACAAAACTCCCATTTTAAAAGTATACAAAATCATTCTTTGACAGAACATAATTTGAAGCCTTACAGTCAGACTAAGCAGACAGTTTTCCTCCTTTTTTCCTTCCACTCACTGTTTGCAGGCCTTATAATCTGCAAATGAAAAACATGCCTCCAGAACAGTGATGTTTTCTTCAAACTACTGAACAAAAAAAAAATATATATATATATATATATATATATATATATATATATATATATATATATGGTTCCACTTCATATCATCGAATTATCATTTCACCGAATTGCAAATCATTGAGACCAAATCTTCGAAAACTCATTTCGTCGAAAACTCATAACATCGAATCTCAAATCACTGAAAACTATAAAACAGCTAGAAATAACATCCCACGGAGTTTTTACTACGTTTATGCAGGGGGCAAGCCCCCCTGCACCTCCCATGCAGGGGATTCCGCCCCCCCCCCGTAACTTAAATATACCAACTCCAAAGTCACACTACAGTGGGGGAAAAAGGTAATTTCCTACCACACTGTAGTGCAACCTTGGAGTTGGTATATTTAATTTACGGGGGGGGGGGGTGGAGGGGAGCAGGGGGGCTTGACCCCTGCATAAACGTAGTAAACAGTATCTGGGATGTTATTTCTAGCTGCTTTATAGTTTTCAATGATTTGAGATTTGATGCTATGAGTTTTCGATGATTTGGTCTCAATGATTTGCAATTCGATGAAATTATAATTCGATGATATGAAGTGGGACCATATATATATATATATATATATATATATATATATATATATATATAGATATAGTTCCACTTCATACTCTTTAAATACTGAAATCTCGAATTTCAATATTTTGAAACTATAAAGCCAAACCATTCACAATCCCGAAACACACAATCATGATTCACACAATCACGGACATACATACACCATAAGCCACATAACACACGCACCATTCTACCCACAGCACACAGACCACACAACCTTACACTACATGTAAGCAGGAGGGCAAGCCCCCCTGCACCCCTACACCACCCCTACTTATATATACCAACTCCGAGATCGCACATAACGAAAAAAAAAAAATCACACCATGGCATGCTACACTCGTTTGCACACAAATACACCTCACACATACACATACACCAACAAATCCAACACTCACACTCATACTTACACCTCCCTACCCTTACCCACACATACAATGCACAAAAACACACACAAACACTCACTCACCTGCAATTTCAGGCACCATAACACTACACGCAACGTACCAGAAATGCATAAGCGCAGATTCGAGATATTCAAATTCACTCTTATGCACTTTCGGCATTCTGCATTTTCATTTTCATTGTCTCAAAATGCTGAAATTCGAGATTTAAGCAATTCGACATTATGAAGTGAAACCATATATGTGTGTATATATATATATATATATATATATATATATATATATATATATATATATATATATCAGAGCAAAGAGAGATACAGCCATGCAGAAAGAACTGCATTTCTGTAACATAGCAAAGCATCTGGAAAAGCCCTTATGGATGATCCGTCTTCTGCTGTGGTCTTCTCTCCTCTCCCCACATCTCCCCTTCATTATTCTCTTCAGCGTCTTTAGATAACATTAAGTGTACCTCAGAAATCATAAGGAGGTCCCTAAGGGTTCAAGTTTGTTACTGAGGTAGAAAGTTTGCACAGTGAACCAAAGGGGCACAGTAGCAATTGCAGTTACTTATTGTGGGAATAATGCTCAGCAGAATAGAACTTGCCAGCAAGACAAAAATGATAAAGAATAGCACATTAATAATGCATTTCTAATATTGTAGATGCCAATGACAATAAGCATTACACTGTTACAGATGCACATTGGGTATAACATACAAGCTATGCATATCACAAGATTTTGTTTTCTTTATACCACAATAATGCATTTAGCT
Organism: Protopterus annectens; assembly: GCF_019279795.1. Lineage (NCBI taxonomy): Eukaryota > Metazoa > Chordata > Ceratodontiformes > Protopteridae > Protopterus > Protopterus annectens. Next base: position 187,424,236 of record NC_056748.1, on the reverse strand, counting down.
TTTTATTTGGGAGATGTCTTAATTGTATCAGTATGTTTTTCTGATCTTTACGCTTTGGTTACTTTACTGTTTCTTTTTCTGTCGTACCATATGGCTGCCGAAGGTGCATTTCATTTTAGTCCATTTGATTCCATAAGAATAAAAATACACACATGCAAACAGACACACACACACACACACACACACACACACACACACACACACACACACACATAGAGAAAAACAGAAACAGAGAGAGAGAGAGAGACTCTTAAAATGTCAAATGTCTTAATATGCATAATATGATATAAGAAACTACGGTACAAGGGCAACAACATTTATGACATACAATTTATGCTTCATATTTAGCATATATCTACAACAACTTAATACACAATAAATTCCACAGTTTTTTAGTAATGTTTTATTAACAGAGGATTCTCAAACTTACAGTTTTACTCTTTTTTTCTGTGGATTATTCCTTTGAGAATTCCCCTAAAATATAACTCCTGTAACTGCTTAGTCTTTTACAGGCGTACCTACAGGCACACCTACATAAATCTGCAATCACATTCAGATTAAAAATAAATTAATTCTCTAGTTTCTGCAGTTAAGATGGTTGCCAGTGGATACCATAATATCTTGCTGCAATATACCAGCTGAATCTATCCTCAGTACTGAGATCTGAGCTGTTTGTATCCTGCAAAAATGACATCTGAGCTCATCCATTAGAACAACTGCAAATCTGGCAAGGTAAGTAAAGCAGATGTGTTAAACAGAACCAATTCTTGGACCAAAGCTTCTGTTATGGAGTGTGCTGCCCTTAGGCCTAATGCAGAAGATTTCATTTAAAGCTTAGAGGGAAACATGCTATGAAGACTATATTGGTTTACTTTCATCAAAACTACGAATGTAAAATAACGAATGACATTTAAATTTGGTTGGCTGCGAAATTAATGGCACATAAAGATGATGGTGGCCAAATTGAATACGCAGACATCTACAAACTGTTTTTAATTGTCACTTGTAAAATCAAGCGAGAGCTTATTCTGTTTCTGTTTCATGGCACATAAAAATAAAATTTGCCCAACAAATGAACATTGATTTCACCCAGCTGTTATAAAGAAATATCAGTAAAAGAGCTCTGTTAAAACCCCCAAATTACTAAAAGGCAACCTGATGAATCATAACAGCTGCATGATTTTTAGCATGTTATTATTTCTGCATACATAAAACACAGCCAGAAGAGTGCTGAGTATGGCCATGATTATATTGGGGGGCAGATCTACAGATTAATGGTTGAAAGTAGGAGAAAAACATTTTGTACATATTGGCATAAGAGAGATTCAAAAGAATGAGGGTTCGGCTGTGTCATGAGTACCTGGCTTCCCTACACATACTCAAAGTAAAACTGCTTTAGAGTCAGTATCCCATAGAAAAAAAAGATGAAAGGCAGAACACCGAATACTGGTCCCCATAGGAAGCCATTACCAGTTTGATTTCTAATTGTGCACTAGTAGTGATTTATTTCTTTAGGGAGATTTATCCTTTTTTTTAAGTTGGTACAACAGTGGAATTGGTATATATACGTTTGGGGGCTGTGAGATCTCCCCTGCAAAAAAATAGAAAAACAGGGTTTTTGCCCTTTTGCATTTTGGGTATTTTTTTCATCCTTTTGGAACAAGGACTTTCAGGAAGTCAGCATTTCTTAACAAAACCATGAGTATCAAACTGTTATAATGAAAACTAAGTGGCAAAAGATGCTCAGATGCAAATCTGGAAAACTGGAGGAACCCTGAGAGCTCCCACTTTCATAATGTACCCCCATTGAAAAGTCTGCTAACTTAAATCTCTTCCTGTGTATTTGCTGGGTTTTTTTTTTTTTTTTTTTTTTATAACATGTCTGTTCAACTGACCAAACTAATTGCTGCATAGTTTCACACACTGCAACACAATCTTATTTATCACATGAATAAATAGAAGTGTAAGCTGTTCAACATTTTGGGTGGTCATCTGATTGGTAGTACTATAGGTAAGAGAATACAGTTCAGTGGGTGTCTTCTAACAGAGAAGATATTTAAAGGATGTCTGCCACAGAAATAAATATAATGCAGGCCAGTTTACAAACTGGAAGAAAATAATCTAGTAATTTGTGTTTAGCTGGTCACTGCAAACTGTCCACATACACTGCATTTGTCTTTGCCCTAATGTCCTGAGTCATGCCTGAGAAAAGTGTCCATGAAGGGTTTGTTCTGTCATTCAGTTAATCAACTAATAAATTAATAAAGTTTTGTTGGTTAATTTGCGCTGTTATGCATTATTTAAAAAAATCCCAGAAATGCTGAATTTGGCTGATTTGCAAAGGTTCTCTTAGAGGAGAGCTTTTTTGGAATCTGCAGACATCCGTTACTCACAAGCTATGAAAGCTCTGTGATCTCCAGTATCAACATGGAGGAAAAAAGTTACAGAATGCACAGAACAACTTATACTGAAAGCCTAAATTTGATTAGCAGGTTTTATTTTTATTACTGGATTATTCATTGCCATGCAGAGTTGACATTTTTAGAGATACCAGTCAACAGGGAAAGAGGAGATTTGAAAAGTAGTGTTGTATAGTCGTGGTCATACTGCTGACAAAAATAAATCTCAAGATGAAGAGAGAGAAGGAAAAGAAGACAGAGAGAGTGAGTGTAAGAGAAAGGCTGGTCTGTTATCTCCAGAGTAGAAAAAAAGTCATTCTTTATTTGAAAACATTTCTGTGTATGACACTGGAGAGTGTCATTTCTGTGTGAGGGGCACAGTGATTGGGATTCAAGAAGATATGGTCAATGGGTCGAAAAGTAGAGGATCATTGGCCAAACCACCTCTTACAGAGACAGATTCTGGTTTCCCTCAGAACCACTGATACCTTAAATGGGTTCCAGCAGTTTGGTGCTGAATGTCAGCATAGAGGTTCGTGAGGCACCAAGAATATCTACTGAAGATGCCCCAGGTATGTACTCCACAATTTTTCTTAAGCAACACAAGTAGATCCTTCACAGCCTATATATGGATGAGCACAGTCTGGGTTTCATTAGCATGTATCTGTTTTACTAAGCTTTCCTATGGGCTAAAGTTATGTGCGAGTTGCTGCATCCTTGCTCTCACCACAGCATACTACATCTGCTTCCATTAAGCATAGTCATCCCCTGCAGATGATCTTCCAATGACTCATCTGGCTGTCCTTCCACTGCTTTGTGTTCTGCTTTGTCCTCCTCCTGCATCTGGGCCTCTGCTATATCTGCCTCCTCTGTATCATATTATGTAGGACTGCACATACTGTAAATAATGTTGTAAAAGTGCCAGGATCATACTACGGGGCACTACCTGATGAATCAAGAGAGTGAAAGCATGCCTTCAGTCACCTAAACACATATTCAGTTATGTTTCTGGTTTGCAAATGTACAGAATTGTTCCTGTGCTCTTCTTCTTTTTGGGGATATCTAATCTTTATCAAGGGCTCAAGTGCATATCCAGGGTTCCTATCATGAAATCAAACGTGAAGACTGCCGAATACTGGAAGGCCAAACTTGGTAGTTCGAAAGATGAGAATGTCAAAGCCGTGGAAACCCGAATTCTTTCCCAGGGAAAGAATTTGGTTGGCCGTTTCTGCGGCTTCAGCATTTTTGGACCGGGTCAAGGTAAGTATATGAACGGGTAGTGACGGACTTTAGGGTTAGGGCGCGGGTCAGGTAAGTGTGCGATAGTGATGGACTTTAGGGTTAGGGAGCGGGTCAGGTAAGTGTGCGATAGTGATGGACGTTAGGGTGCAGGTCAGGTAAGTGTGCAGTAGTGACGGACTTTAGGGTTAGGGCTGGGTTAAGGATAGTGCATAGATAGTGGTGTATGTTAGGTTTAGTGCAGGTTTTGAAGGTGTTTGGTGTGATTGTGTTATGTGTGTGTTTTTCGGAACAGCAAATTTTTTCCCTGGGAAAAAAATCCGCTATTTTGAAGTTTCGATGTTATCCGAATTCGATCTTCCAAGTTCGAACTTATGGTGTTCGATATTTTGGAAGTTTGATTTTGTGATATAGACCCCATATCCAGCATTTCCCTTGAGGGAACTCACCCCTTAAAAAATGTTAACAGAGGTCACAGGTATGCATATGTGGGAGTCATGGTAACTGCCTGGGTGGACTGTACACACATTGTAGATGTTACCCTGTGCATTACAGACAACCTGGCTGTTGATGGAATTATACCCTTCATGGTTCATATACCTTGTTCCCATTTTAGCAGGAGGGGCCTTGATTTCAATGTAGGTGCAGTCTATAGCTTCCAGAACTTCAGGGAAATGGGCTATATCATAGAAATATGCATGGTGCTGGCTTTCTCCAATGTGGTACACAGCATGGTGTCAAGAATACTGATGGAGTTTTCTCAAGATAGATGCCTGACATACCCTCACTGTGTCCACAGTAGGATGCTGTAAGGTCCCTGTAGCTAGTATATGTAAAGCCAGACATACCTTGGTATCCACTAGGACAAGTAGTGTGTGACTCCCCCTAGGCTGCAAACGAGGCTGAAGTATGTCCTCAATGTCATGCACAGTTAGCCTATCCACGTGGTAGCAGTCAAAAATATTAGTGTCATAGACCACATGATACTTTAAGCACGTTCAAATGAGACTGCACCTCTGAGGGTGATGACATGCACTGCTGAGGCTTGTGGCTACAAACAGTGTATGTTGGATATACACATTAACTACTACAGTGGCACCTCCTAACATTTTTTGCAATTCCAGCAGCATGAACTCCTGGAATCAGTGGTGGTTAATTATATTGCATGTATAGCTCCAAGACACACTGTTTATATGTTTCTGAATCACTCACAATCTTGATGTCCCTCATTTGTGTAAACTAGGATGGTCATTTTATAATATGCCTCATTACCATGTCACTATATGGCCAGTAGCATAGCATGCCCAGCTATGCTATTCCATAGATGGTGCTAGTGGTATATATGTGTCTCTGAATCTCGCACACCCCATGTGTGGCAACTCATCACACAATGGGGCAAACTTTTCTGAATCCTAACCTGCATGTACCACATGCATCAGGAGGAATTGAATAGGAGAGCAACCAAGAAATAGAAAAAACTGTGACAGAGAGGTGTCAATGCTATCAGGCAGACTGAAGCAGAGCAAGCCACACAAAAGTATACAATGACAGAGAAATACATAAGTGTAGACTGAATTAAATAGTAAAGTATTTTTGCACAGAAATTAAACTGAAACAAAAGACAGAAAGTATGCAAACATATATATATATATATATATATATATATATATATATATATATATATATACTGTATAGTGAATGTAATCATCCATACAAAATCATGCTTATAACCCTTAAGTGACTGAAAGTAGTACAGAGATTTTAAAACATCACTCACCTCATATAGTACCCATAGAGAGACCAACAGGAGAGAACAAGGGGCAAGAAGAAAGAAGATCAAAGTCCTTTTAAATAAAAGGGTAATAAAAAGACCCTGACCACAACATCTTGGGTGGGGTGTGTGTGTGTGTTAGTGTGTGTGTGTGTGTGTATCTATCTGTTTTTGCATTTCTGCATAGCAATATAAATATATAGATAGACAGATATATATATATATATATATGGTTCCCATTCAGAAGCCTGAAACATCATAAGCCTGAAAATCAAAATCCTGAAACCAAAAGCCTGAAAATTCAGAATCCTGAAAACTCAAAATCCTGAAAGCCCAAAATCCTGAAAGACCAAAATCCTGAAACTCAAAATCCTGAAAACACAAAATAGACATACTGATGTCATTGTGGCTTTGCTATTGTTAGCCCTGTGGTGTTAGGTCATGCTAGTCAGGTAAGTGTTTGGTTTTATTTTAGGGTTAGGTGGTTTAAGTGAGTTAGGAGGTTAGGCATGTATGCAATAGTGACAAATATTGGGGTTAGGGGTGGTTTAAGTGAGTTAGGTTTAGGGTGCAGGTCAGGTGAGTGAGTGATGGACCTTAGGGTTAGGGTTAGGGTCAGGGTCAGTTGGTAGATATTAGTGTCTTTATAGTGACATATTAGCATTATTTGTGTTTTCAGGATTTTGAGTTTCAGGATTTTGGTCTTTCAGGATTTTGGGCTTTCAGGATTTTGAGTTTTCAGGATTCTGAATTTTCAGGCTTTTGGTTTCAGGATTTTGATTTTCAGGCTTATGACGTTTCAGGCTTCTGAATGGGAACCATATATATATATACATATTATATATATAGTTTACTATCAAAATTCTGGAAATCTCTTGTTCGAGTAATGACTTACACCAAATGAACATAAATAACCACAATGTTTCCTCACACCACCAAATGTGGTAATGTTGATAAGTCAAATTTGACATTATCGACATTACCCAACTTATCTTGACGTCCAGAGATGCCCTACCAATGTTTTGTATGGGGCACCCCCCCACACCCCCTGCTAATTATATATTCCATCTCCAGGCTCACACTACAGTGAGGAAAGGGGTAATCTTCCCGATCCCCATTGTAGTGTGATCTCCAATCCAATTGTAAATAGTGACGCTCAAAACCGTGAATGCAAGCTATGTTTCAACATTTTGGAGGTGACGTAATTTCAACTCAGGATTTTAAACTTTTGCACCTGTACCCTCAACCATCTGAACGACAGTAAACTAACTTTCAAACATTTGCTAGTAAACATATATATATATATATATATATATATATATATATATATATGGCTCTACTTGATATGACCAAAATCTCAGTAGACCGAATTTCAAATAACCGAGACCAAAAGAGAGAAGTTTCATATAAGTGAAACTTCAATATACCGACATTCAGATGACTGAAAGTTTCAAATGTTGACTCTCCAAGTTGAGCAAAACAGGAAATATGCTCATTTCCCCACTCTAGCATCATCTCAGAGTTGGTAAATTTAATTTGCAGGAGGTTTGGGGGGGGCACAGCCTCCTTACAAAAATGTAAACTTTAAAAGTAAATGATTGCAAAGGTTGGTTTAAGAAATTTCCACTGAATATTTATGCAGGACACCCGCATGAATATTCAGTGGGATTTGTTATTTGTACACGCATATTGTTTTCGTTGGGGGGATGGTTGGGGGAGACTTAGTTAGCTGTTCAGTACATTTAATGTGACAGGGCAGTGCTTAGATGGGATAAATTGTTGCTTTTGTTTGTAAATTACTTGAGAGGTATGTTGCACGTTATAGGGTCAGTTTTTTGACAGTCAGCGGTGTGGATCGTCAGCCTTCTGATTTTTTATGGAAGTCAGTCTACTAGGATTTTGATCTTGTAAAGTAGACCCATATAATATAGATATATAAATATAAATATTCATACGTGGGTGTAACTCAAATAGTAGAATACACATTTGGTTGAAAGGTTTATGTGGGTGTAAAAAGAGAGATTGTGCAAATGAGTGAGTGCTCATTTGAGTGAATCATATGTGGTTGAATTTAGTTTTGTGTAACGTAGATAGTTAAGCAGGAGTATGCAGGAAAACTAATGTCTGAAAGCAAAAGTGGTGGCTGTGAAGATGTGCAAGACTGTGTTGTTGTAGTAGTAGTTGTGAATGTGCATGTGTTTATGGGCTAGGGTTAGGTAAGAGGATACAGTCAGTGTTGTGCATATTTTGTGTTGTCTGTGTTCTGTGTCCTTTTGTCTTATATAATGGTACTGTTAGGGAAAGAGTTTTTAATAATGTAATGTAATGTAATATGTAGGGCTAGGATTAGGGGCAAGGGTAGTGCTGCTGTTAAGGTTAGTATACACGTAATATGGTGCAGGGGGGGTGAAGCCCCCTGCCAACCTTACTCGTGTACTAACACTAATCCTAAAATTAACCCTAACTTCTTCTTTCGGCTTTTTCCTGGTTAGGGGTCGCCACAGCCGAACACCTGTCCACTCATGATTGGCACTGGAGTTTTACGGTGTCAAGTTGCCAGCCCGGCGCCAAACCTTCCACAGAAGGCACACACACGCAAACACTCACACCTAGGGCCAATTTAGAGTGTCCAATCCACCTACAGCATGTCTTTGGGATGTGGGAGGAAACCGGAGTACCCAGAAAAAACCCACGTGACCACAGGGAGGACATGCAGACTCCGCACAGAAGGCACCCCAGCCGAGGATCGAACCAGAGAACCTCTTGCTGTGAGGCGGCAACACTAACCGCTGCACCACCTTGGCTGCCCATCTAAAACTAACCCTAACCCTGCCCCTAAATCTACATATCACATTAGTAAAAACCCTTTCTGTAACAGTATCACTTCTAAGATGACACTTGATCTTAGTTTTTTAGATGGGCTTTACTGTTATGGGGCTTTTTTGTGGTAGAGAAGTATTCAGTGTTTTATGAGTCAGTCAGTATTTTGTAATTCTCGCTTTTTTGTTTTACTATTTGTGATACTCTCTTTTGAGTTTTCTACCTCTCATGACATAATCATATTTATATTTTTTTCTATCTAATCATATACGACACCAAACATACAGACACAAAGATTCCTGGATTTTTAAACACAAATTCCTTGGACCAGATTGTCAATACTCTGACCAAGGGTGCAAACATACTGGATCTGGTCCTTACCAGTAGTGTAAGATCAGATCACAAAATGGTCTCCTTTGAAGTAAAAATAAAACCAGGAACCCCCAGCTAACCCTGGAATATTCAAGAACTACTTAAAGGCTAACGTCCTACTGTTAAGTGATAACCAGGCAAAATTTCAAGCCCATATAAACCCTGAGAACACAGCTACCTAGGTGTAACTGTTCAGAGAAACTCTGGACAAGCAAGTTAATAGCTGCATAGAGACAGCTGTACCTACCAGGAAGAAGTACTGGACTAACTCAAAAAACAAGCCACCCTAATGGAATCAGAAGGAAGAAAATCCTGGCAAAAATTAGGAGGTGCAGTACCCAGCATGATAAAAGCACTTTCATCAAACTAAGCAAACAACTCAGAGGGCAAATAAAGTCTACCAAAGCCAAATTTGAGTTAAATTTGGTCTACATTCATTATTTTATTTTTATTTATTATTTATTTGACATTTGGTTACCAGGATAGTCCGAATGGGTCACATGACCCATTTTCACGGAGGCCCAGGTAGAAAAGCTCCACACAAGACAATTTGTTACAACATATATCAAACGATTTCCAACATTACGTTAAGTTACACATTACAGTATTACAATAAATTATATATGTAAGGAAAGTAGTGCGCTGACATACAGTACTTATATCACTTGTGTATTAAGCAGTTGAATATTTACAATTAATTTTAGTTCACAAGCTGAGATAATCTTTGTGTGTAACATAGTTTCCTTAAAGGTATGTTCCTGTTGCAACGATCATACTAGAGCGGAGAAAGTCAGAGTTTTGACCCACTGGTAGATATGTAGGTAGCTGAATGTAGAGTGGAGTTAGGTTTTATACAGTATGATAAAGATTGTTAGTGGATTGGTTTAGAAGTGGGGTGGTACTGAAGTAATAGAGTGGGTTAGCCTGGAGACAGACATGTGCATAGCCAAGATTTGTTTAAAGTGTTCTTTTAGGAGGGCTTTGTAGTGGTGTGGACTAGTAGTTAGTCTAACACTGAGTGGGAGAGTATGCCATAATCTGGTGATAGAATATAATAAAGTGTTTTCCCCTGATTTCTAGAAGGTGTGTAGGTTTCCAGGAGGTTTTTATCCTTTGATCTCAGTGTTCTGTTTGGTTTATACAGTTGGACCACTTGATTAGGTCAGGGCAGGCTGTGGGCCTATGGACTAATTTATGTGTTGTGGTTAGATGTAGGTAAGTAAGGTGATGTGATAGTTTGAGACCATTTAATTATTTTAGAGGTATGCAGTGATGGGTACGGTAGCTGGAGCTTGCTGCAAACTTTACTACTTTGTTATAGCAATTTTCCAATTTGTTTTTGGTGGACTTTTGTAGATTGATTAGTATACAAGATCCATAGAGTATTGATGGGAGTAGGAAGGTTTTGGCCAGGATGTTCTCGGTGGAAGTGGAAGGAAATTGTCTGTTTCTATAGAGGAGTCCCATTTTTATATGAGTTTTGTTGATATTTTGTTGAACATGTAGGTCAAAGTTAAGTTTATCATCAATGATAACATATAGAATTTCGTGTCTTGAACAATTTCTAAGGTAGTTTTATCGGCTGCGAGAATCTTAAATTGGTCTGGGCTAAAGGTGATGTTTTTGGGGTAAAAGCCTATGATTTCAGGTTTTGGGGGAATTTAGAAAGAGTTGGGACTTAGTGAGTCATGTCTCTGTGCTGTGAATGACTGTTGGGTTTTGTTTTATAGTTCTTGGAGTGTACTGGAGGGGCAGATTAATGCTGAATAGTCTGCATATTGTATTAAATGTCATGGGGCAGAGGAAGTGTACAGATGAATATGCTGAAAAGTAGAGGTCCTAAGATGGGCCCTTGGGGGACTCCAGTTGGGTTCTGTAGGTGTGGGGAGAGTTTGTTATCCCATTTAATGGATTGTCTTTGATCGTTTAGACAGCTTTGAAACCATTGAAGTGAGGTTGTAGAGCATTCTAGTTTAGATAGTGTATCTAGCAATAAATTGTGTGATACTGTATCAAATGCTTTTGAGAGGTCCAGGAATACTGCAGATACTAGGTATCCTTTATCCCTGGCCTGGTTAATTGTGTTTGTGAATGATAGTAATGCAGTAGATGTGCTTCAGTCAGGCCTAAAGCCATGCTGGGTTTGTGTGAGGAGATTATTTTGGGGTAGATATCTCGTTAGTTGTTGGTGTATGCACCTTTGCATGATTTTGGATATTGGGGATAAGACAGATATTGGACGGAAGTTATATATTTCTGTGGAATGTCCTGCTTTGTGGAATGGTGTTATATGAGACACTTTCAAACTGTTGGGACTGTAGTTTCAGAGAGTGATCTATTAATTAGGATTCTTATTGGGTATGCTAGCGAATCAGCTGAGAATCTTAAATGTTGAGGTGAAAGGTTGTCAGCTGATGTGGAGCCGAATTTTAGTTTGAATAACAGCTTCCTAATTCTTGAGGTGGGCATGGATTGAAAGGACAACCTGTTGGTGGGTAGTTGCGGGCTTTTTCAGTACTGGGTTGAGTAGAGTTGTTTAGGTTTGGCTGTATGATTAGGTTGGGTGCCCTGGATTTGTTTTGGAGGTGAGAAGGTCTGATATGGATTTTATGAAATATTTGTTGATTTCTTCTGCGATGTGTGATGGTGGGGTATTAGGTGAGGGGGAGTGATTTTTCTTAGTTCCTGGGTTAAGAACTGTACTAATAGAGTGCCAGAATTTTGGGGGATTATATTTATGTTGTTGAAGGGCGGCCACGGTGGTGCAGTGGTTAGCATTGCCGCCTCACAGCAAGAGGTTCTCCGGTTCGATCCTCGGCTGGGGTGCCTTCTGTGCGGAGTCTGCATGTCCTCCCTGTGGTCGCGTGGGTTTCCTCCGGGTGCTCCGGTTTCCTCCCACATCCCAAAGACATGCTGCAGGTGGATTGGACACTCTAAATTGGCCCTAGGTGTAAGTGTGAGTGTGCCTTCTGTGGAAGGTTGGGCGCCGGGCTGGCAACTCGACACCGTAAAACTCCACTGCCAATTAATGTGCGGACAAGGTGATCCGCTGTGGCGACCCCTAACCGGGAAAAGGCCGAAAGAAGAAGAAGATATTTATGTTGTTGAAGGTTACTGAAGTAGGTTTCCTTACATTTATCCACTAGTTTAGTAACGTTATTGTGAATTGTTCTAAAGGCTTGGAGAGTTTGCATAGTTTTATTTTTTTCCATTGTACCCAAGCTAACCTCATAGGCAATACATAATTGTGTGCAGAGCTCATTGTTAATGGAGCCGCAAATACTGAGCCAGAAGATATAGCAAATCTAGTGGCTGACAAATTCAACTCAAACTTTACCTCTCTTTCACCCTCCGCATGAATGCGTGTATGCTTATCCATTGTTTAGTTTAAATAATCAAACCAATTACGGACTGTGCCAAGTGTCGTTTAATGAAAGCTGAACAACAAGCTCCAATACTAAGAGTTTCTCCATCAATACAATGGCTTCTTCAGAGTAAAAGGAGCATCAAATCACAAGCTTTAAATACTCACTGTGCTTTTAGAAATGACCTATCAAAATTATTTTCTACTTAAGCACATACACAGCTTGATAATAAAAATGACATGTAAAATCACACCCTAACAAACATTTATAAAACACATATACATAAAATTATTAAAATACCCCCCAAAAATTAAATAATAATAAATACTAAAAATCATAAATAATATTCATTAAATGTTTCACAACAATGTAAACTAGAAATGAAAAAACTCATGTTAAATACTTATAAACTGACACAAACATCAAACAACCACTGCCCTCTGCTTTAATATGGGCATGATAGAAATGTGATCATTGGGCCCAGGGAATAATGTAGCATTCAATAAAACTTGCCACTTATATTCCAAGGACTCAACTCTAACATTATCGTCACCCCCTCTTTCACTTGTCAATACATGGTCAATAACAAAAAATATGAACCTCTTAAAATTACCACACACAATGGAGTGTGAATATAAGGCATTGTGAATGTCCTTGCTTTTAATAGCCCTAAGGTGTTCTGCTATCCTTTCTCTTAACCTCCAGGTTGTTTTTCCTACATAATAGCTTGAACACCTTGTGCATGTTGCCAAATAGACAGCCATCCTAGAATTGTAACAACATTTACCCAGGCATGGAATTGTTCTGTTATACCCCCAAACAGTCACATAAGGTCCATCATTGATATATTTACAGTATCTGCAAGCCCTATTTATACATACGTGAGCATATGTATTTTTCTTTCGGTCTTTCTAGTAAATTTTTGATATTCCTAACTCTGGAAAATGTTACTCGTGGTGTCTGTCCTAACTCATTTTTAACATCTGCCTCAGATGCTGAATCCCATGCTTTTCTAATAATTTCAATAATCTGAGGTGTCTGATAATTGTATTTCAAAACAAGACATCTAGAATCAAAGGCTCTAAAATCAAGGGATTCAGATCTTCCAATTATACCAACTGTCCCACCCAAATCTTTCAAAATGGGTGAAAATGATGTTTCCCTTCTTCCCATCACCTCCTTTCTAACTGATATCAACAATTTCAATGGATATCCTCTGTCTCAAAACATCCCTACCAGGTTATACATCTCTTCCTGGTATGTCATATTGTTGCTCACAAGTCGAGACAGACAAACCATGTGTCCTTTCACCACACTTCTATGCTGGTGTAAAGGATGACAACTTGAAAAATGTAATACTGAATTACTATATGTCTCTTTTCTGTAAATATTACTTTCCAACCCTTCGGGCGTTTTAATAAGCCTTATGTCCAAAAAGTTTATCATTTGGTTGTCCCACTTGAATGTGAATGAAACTAATGGAGGGGTGGAATTAAGATACTCAACAAAATTCTTAGCTTCTGCTTCACCTCCCCTCCAAAGAACCAATATGTCGTCCAAGAACCGATTGTAAAGTACAATCCATTCAGGGAAAGGGGAAGGGAAGGGAAATGTCTCCTCCCAGTGAAGAAGTACCAGATTTGAAAAAATGGGGACACATTTGGCCCCCATTGCTACTCCAGAAATCTGATGATAAAATTCACCTTCAAATGTCATATAATTGTTCTTGAGTATCAATTCCATGAATGTTACTACATTATTTAACTTTACTCCATTTAAACACTTGCTTTTACATAAACTTTCTCTAAAGTATTCCAATCCTTCCTCATGAGGTATGGTTGAAAAAAGATTCACTACATCTATTGTGAGAAATGTCCAATTCATATCTTTTTTGTTCAGTCTTTAGGCGTTGTAAACAATGCCAATAATCTTTCAATATGTGGCAAAACCCGGTCAACAACCCCTGTGTATTCCTATCAACATATGCCACCAGTGGCTCAGTTTTAGAGCCCTTTGCTGCCACTATTGGTCTAAATGGGGGATCATTCAGACTTTTATGGATCTTGGGAATACCAAACACAGCAGGTGTCACCAGGGGTTCTACCATAAAAAATCTATACTCGTTCTCCTGGAGTGCCCCCTCTAACAGAGTGTCCATCAAGAACAAATCAATCTTATGATACTCTATGTTCATTTCACTCCTAGAAGCCCTCTGGTAGGTGGTGTCATCATTTAAAATGCCATGCATCTCAACTGCATAATCAATCTGAGACATGATAACTACGCCACCTCCTTTATCGGGCTTCATAATTCTAACTTCCTTATTAGTAATCAATTCTTTTAATGCTGACCTTTCGGCCACAGTTAGATTATCTGATCTGACCACATTGTGTTTGTTTTCCATATATTCTCGCATGCTGTTTAAAGATAATCTTTCAAACAAAGCTACATCCGTATGAGTAGGTGGTACAAAAGTGTTTTTTCTAGTTAAAACCAGGGGTATCACATTTTTTTGATTGTTTTGCCCTCTAAAATGCAGAGACAAATTTAATTGCCTTTTATATAATTTCAAACTGGTAAATAAATCAACCATGTTGTAGCAGAAAGCAGGAACAAACATAAAACCCTTAACCAATAAATCATGATGCAGTTCTTTTATTTCAAGAGCACTGAAATTGTAAATGGTAAAACCAGCTTTAGTACTAACATCACATTTCAATGCAGCAACTTCACTGCTAAGCTGCAATGCACTTAACATATCACTGACAGTACTGTTGGTATTAATAATTTCAATACTAAAATAAGCATTAAGTCCATAACTTGTCTCTACCGCCTTTCGTTGTACCACCACCCTTTCATGTTGTAATTGTTGTTCACTTGTTGTCGGTTGTGGTATACTCCACTTTGCTGGTTTATTGGAGTCCCTCCCCTTTTGTTTTTCAAGCGTTCCAATCTCCTTGGTCCCGGAGATCCTTCTAAAAAACATTGCTGTTCATCCTGAAAGTCCCCAGAGTCTAAATCATTGTTGTCAACCTCAAAATTGTCAATGTTATTATTCGTTTGCTTGACACGTGAATCATATTTGTTACTATTGTTCAACCTGAAAGTGTATGCCGTATTGTTTTTATAGTCCAACATATCCCTAGATAACGTTTTCACTTTAATTTTAACATTTTTGTCAACAAACTTGTCGATTTTGCTAAGCACTACATTATCCTGATTGGCATACTGAAAAAACAGTAAATCGTTAATAATGCTTTCATTTAAAGATACAATTTCTTTTTCAAGCAAATCTAACTTACTCTGGTTACTTTTAATAATTATGTCCAACATCTCCAGGCCGGTCTTGTCAAATAATTCGACTAGTTGTTTATAAGCTGTGGACCCCTTTTCTATCCCATTCGGTAACTTGTTGATCCTGAGGCCCTTCGGTACTTGCTTTAGCAAAGTAGATTTCAAAATTAACGCATTGTCTAGTTGTAAGCCCCGAAATTTTTGACAAATGTTTTCAAAATGCTCAAGTTGTTTCTTTAAGGATGGCATTGGAAAAACCCTTCCCTCCTCATTCGAGACCAAGAAGTCAACGTCTGGAATTCGGAGCCACTGTTGGATATCTCTCCATTTATGTTGTGTCCCCTCACTGGTTTGAGCTCCTTCATTCACTACGCCACCTCCTTCTTCGGCAACATCCATGTCAGGTATGGAATGTAGAGTGAACAATTGAGCCTGCGACTCAGTAAGCATCGCCTGAGTAGCCCTCCCAGCCTCAATCTGAGTCTGTGTTAGTAGTGCTGTTAGCTTCTTAACAGAAGCAGTAAGTTTGCGTATAGCAGATTCCATACATACAAAATTCAAAGATTGCTCCCACAAACAGCATGTCAGTGAACAGCCGTAAAAAAGACTTAAAAGTAAACAAAAACCCAACAGGGAAAACACTAAGTAAAAATAACCAGACCAAATACGGACTGTGCCGAGTGTCGTTTAATGAAAGCTGAACAACAAGCTCCAATACTAAGAGTTTCTCCATCAATACAATGGCTTCTTCAGAGTAAAAGGAGCATCAAATCACAAGCTTTAAATACTTACTGAGCTATTAAAATGACCTATCAAAATTCTTTTCTACTTAAGCACATACACAGCTTGATAATAAAAAAGGCATGGAAAATCACACCCTAACAAACATTTATAAAATATATATAGTTAAAATTATTAAAATCCCCCCAAAAAATTAAATAATAATAAATACTAATAATCATAAATAACATTCATTAAATGTTTCACAACAATGTAAACTAGAAATTAAAAAACTCATATTATCATATCCCAAGATCCATAAAAGTCTGAATGATCCCCCATTTAGACCAATAGTGGCAGCAAAGGGCTCTAAAACTGAGCCACTGGTGGCATATGTTGATAGGAATACACAGGGGTTGTTGACCGGGTTTTGCCACATATTGAAAGATTCTTGGCATTGTTTACAATGCCTAAAGACTGAACAAAAAAGATATGAATTGGACATTCCTCACAATAGATGTAGTGAATCTTTTTTCAACCATACCTCATGAGGAAGGATTGGAATACTTTAGAGAAAGTTTATGTAAAAGCAAGTGTTTAAATGGAGTAAAGTTAAATAATGTAGTAACATTCATGGAATTGATACTCAAGAACAATTATATGACATTTGGAAGTGAATTTTACCATCAGATTTCTGGAGTAGTAATGGGGGCCAAATGTGCCCCTATTTTTGCAAATCTGGTACTTCTTCACTGGGAGGAGGCATTTCCCTTCCCTTCCCCTTTCTCTGAATGGATTTTACTTTATAATCGGTTCATGGATGATATATTGGTTCTTTGGAGGGGAGGTGAAGCAGAAGCTAAGAATTTTGTTGAGTATCTTAATTCCACCACTCCATTTGTTTCATTCACGTTCAAGTGGGACAACCAAATGATAGACTTTTTGGACATAAAGCTTATTAAAATGCCGAAGGGTTGGAAAGTAATATTTACAGAAAAGAGACGTAGTAATTCAGTATTACATTTTTCAAGTTGTCATCCTTTACACCAGCGTAGAAGTGTGGTGAAAGGACAGACGGTTTGTCTGTCTCGACTAGTCAGCAACAATATGACATACCAGGAAGAGATGTATAACCTGGTAGGGATGTTTTGAGACAGAGGATATCCATTGAAATTGTTGATATCAGTTAGAAATGAGGTGATGGGAAGAAGGGAAACATCATTTTCACCCATTTTGAAAGATTTGGGTGGGACAGTTGGTATAATTGGAAGATCTGAATCCCTTGATTTTAGAGCCTTTGATTCTAGAGCTCTTGTCTTGAAATACAATTATCAGACACCTCAGATTATTGAAATTATTAGAGAAACATGGGATTCAGCATCTGAGGCAGATGTTAAAAATGAGTTAGGACAGACACCACGAGTAACATTTTCCAGAGGTAGGAATATCAAAAATTTACTAGAAAGACCAAAAGAAAAATATGTATGCTCACGTATGTATAAATGCGGGGCTTGCAGATACTCTAAATACATTAATTATGGACCTTATGTGACTGTTTGGGGGTATAACAGAACAATTCCATGCCTGGGTAAATGTTGTTACAATTCTAGGATGGCTGTCTATTTGGCAACATGCACAAGATGTTCAAGCTATTATGTAGGAAAAACCACCTGGAGGTTAAGAGAAAGGATAGCAGAACACCATAGGGCTATTAAAAACAAGGACATTCACAATGCCTTATATTCACACTCCATTGTGTGTGGTAATTTTAAGAGGTTCATATTTTTTGTTATTGACCATGTATTGACAAGTGAAAGAGGGGGTGACGATAATGTTAGAGTTGAGTCCTTGGAATATAAGTGGCAAGTTTTATTGAATGCTACATTATTCCCTGGGCTCAATGATCACATTTCTATCATGCCCATACTGAAGCAGAGGGCAGTGGTTGTTTGATGTTTGTGTCAGTTTCTAAGTATTTAACATGAGTTTTTTCATTTCTAGTTTACATTGTTGTGAAACATTTAATGAATGTTATTTATGATTTTTAGTATTTATTATTATTTAATTTTTGGGGGGGATTTTAATCATTTTATGTATATGTGTTTTATAAATGTTTGTTAGGGTGTGATTTTACATGTCATTTTTATTATCAAGCTGTGTATGTGCTTAAGTAGAAAATAATTTTGATAGGTCATTTTTAAAAGCTCAGTGAGTATTTAAAGCTTGTGATTTGATGCTCCTTTTACTCTGAAGAAGCCATTGTATTGATGGTGAAAGCGCTTAGTATTGGAGCTTATTGTTCAGCTTTTCATTAAATGACACTCAGCACACTCCATAATTGGTTTGGTTATTTTTACTTAGTGTTTACCCTGTTGGGTTTTTGTTTTATTGTTTAGTTTAGCATGTGAGTGTGAGTATTATACTTCTCAACTGTCAAGATGAAGAACAGCAACAGTCATCCATCTGCACAAAAGTGTGCCACCTATGGGCCCTGGAAACTACAGACCCATAAGTCTCACTAGTCTTGTGTGCAAAGCCATGGAAAAAATTATCATAGAAATGATCAATAATGACATAGGAAATCTCCAGACACTGGACCCAACTCAATTTGGTTTTGACAAGGGTGAATCTGGAGGATTTCTTTGAGAAGGTCACCAAAGCAGTGGATGAGGGCAAAACAGTTCACACTGCCAACCTTGACCTGGCCAAGGCATTGTTGACAAACTCAAGAGGTTAGGTATAAACCCTTGACCCTTAGTCAGCCAGTGGATAGCCATCTGGCTCACAGACAGGACCCAGGAAGTTAGAATTAGAAGCCCACCTCTACAAAAAGGTCAGCCACAAGCAGAGTCCCTAAGGGATCTCTCCTGGGATCGCTCCTTTTTGGCATTTACTTCTCTAAAGTCAAGGCCAATGTCAATGGCCTCTGGCTGACTAAATTTGCAGATGATTCCAAATTAGGAGCAATCATAGCATCCCCCACTGACACAAATATTGTCCAGGATGGGATGACACAGACAAATAACTGGTGTCAGATCCATGGACTAAAACTAAATGCCAAGAAATGCATAATAGTATCCTTCAGGAAGTCATCCAGCCCTGGTACCTCTCATACTGACAACAGAACCCTATGATTTGACACAGTAGTCAGGGCTTGTGGACACACACAGACAGTAATCTAGCCTTTGACCGTTGTGTGTCTAGAGTAGTAAGGAAATCATTCTATGTTGTACAACTTATAAAAAACTGTATGGAATCTAGGTCCAAGAAGGTCATTGTTCCACTGTTTTCAGCATTCATTAGAAATATTATTGAATACAATGTCCCCTTAGGTATGTACCTAACCAAGCACATCCAACAGTTTGAATGCCCACAGAGGTTCCTCACTAAAAGAATCAGGGCATAAGTACTATGTCCTGTGCAGACTGCCTCAAGGCCCTGTTCCTGTATTCTGTCTCGTACAGGCTGTTGAGGAGAAATCTATGCCTGGTATACAAAGCATTTTCAGACCCCACCCTGATGGACCTTCTGCATATCCGCAAAACAAATAGCACCAGAATAACCCATTCTAAAGACATAAAACCTTGCCTGTGATATAAGTAGGACCTGCTGGAGAGACAGACATGTATCTCAGAGACTACCCCTTCTCTGGAACTGGCTTCCCATCCATGTGAAGCAGGGTCCCTCCCTAGCCCAATTCAATTGTTAATTGGACAGCTGGATGGGAAACAGAAAATTCATCTCTGGTTTGGCACTTATGTCTCTAATGGACACAGGCAGCTTGTAAATGGTCCATGTCCAGGCCCCTGCTTGTAAATGTTTCAGCTCCTGCTTATACTTATCAAGAACACGTCAGAGATTTGGGATGCATGGCTAGGCTTAAAAAGGCCCTTGCAGTTGTTAAGTACACACTTGTTAACCTATATATTATATTGAAATTTACTGAACTATCAGTTTGCCAGACCTATTTTAAATGCCAGTTTATACAGTGTGTAATTCATCGATTTGTGTACATCATCAAAGGTGTCTTTATCGATAACAGAATATACAGTGTGTTGCTATGATGCAGTGCAGTAATTTGTGTTGCTATGATGGACTAATGTTTTTTGACCTCAGAATAAGCAGTTTTCTTTTTGGTTGTAATTACTGCTGGTGCATTGTCTTAGATGCCACATCGGGTGGCACTGGGGGTCTTGCCCCACTGTAAAAACTATTTAAAGTTTCATTTGTTTTAACCTCTTGTCTACTGGATGTTAATTTTTGCTGTATTATTGTATAGTATTGTAGTGTTTTTCATAAGCTGATTTGTGAGTGTGTGTGTGTGTGTGTGTGTGTGTGTGTGTGTGTGTGTGTGTGTGTGTGTGTGTGTGTGTGTAATACATCTGTGCATGTATGGACTGGTAGGAAAACAGGGCAGCAGTGGCACTTTATTCATTGACAGTATTTATTAAAACAGAAAGCAGAATACCAGTTCATCAGACATAAAATAAAATAACACAGACTCTGCAGTTTTTCATATCATTTTAGGATTTGTCCCAAATATACCTCTCAGCTATCCAAGTTTTCACAAAATGTCCGATTTTTGGCTCATGTTTTTAGTTTTTACCTCTTAAAATCTGTGGTTTTGTGGTAAATCATTGAGGCCTAACACAAATAATGACAGACATTTCAGTTTTAGACTTTATATCCTTTAGAAAAAGATGCTAGTGCAAAGCATGCTGCTCTAGCAACTTTCTGTCATTGATTTTGGGCCTTTGCACCCATTATTTTTGAGTTGGTCTAGAATTCTTATGCTATAATCCCAAAACAAACTCGGTAGCTTCCACCTGCTTGGATTATTCATCAGAATATCTCCAGAAAGTCTTTGGTTCCTTCAGATTGTATCTTCTTTTCCACAAAAGTCCTACAACCACTGTCTAAGACACAGAACGTCCCCCTATAGTAGGACCAGGTCTAGCACAAGGCGACCTAGGCAGTTACTTATGGCCTGGTGCTGACTGGGGCCCCAGCCATACAAAGTTAATTAAAAAATCAGTCTTTACTCTTTAAAAAAGATCTAGTTTCATTCAAGGCTGAGGCAGAGCAGACTCCTGGTTCCTGCAAGCTCATGCACACTTTGACAGGATATTTTTAAAGTTGGGCAGCCTGAATTGCAGCATTTATTTGCAGTAGCATATTACTATAATCACTGAATTATGAATCTCAACAAGCCGAACGTTTGGTACACGGTTTTGAAAGTCGGGCATTGCAGCTTTACGCCAAGTGGTTTATATGCAGTAGCACAATATTAATGATGTGACAGACTCCTCAGGTGTGTGTGTGTGTGAGTGAGTGAGTGAGTGAGTGAGTGAGTGAGTGAGTGAGTGAGTGAGTGAGTGAGTGAGTGAGTGAGTGAGTGTGTGTGTGTGTTACCCCAGCTATGGGGCACAGTCTAAGTGACTTGCTCAAAGTCAAACCTTGAACCTTAGCTACTGAAGATGAGTCATAATCCTCCCTCAAATCCCAGGCCTCCTTTAACCTCTTTATTTCTTATTTTTTCTTGTGTGTACAATCACTGAGGATTCCAGTCTGTCAATGTCAGTCAAAGAGTTTCATAGTCATGTGGTTTATGCAATACATATTGATGCAAAATGTGTTATTCTGTTAAATCTTAAGTGATTTAGAGTCATCTGCTTATCTGTGTCCTGTTTGGAGAATATCTCTGATTTTGCCTCAGATTTATGCCCTACCCTGTCCTTCAGCAAATTACTTAACCACTTCCAGTGGTTTGGAGCAACTGGAAATTTGGGCTGGACTCCTCAATGGTTACATGGACTGCAAGCCTAGTGACCCATGAACCAGAGTAGTTATGATGTAAAGGATGGAAAATGATTGTTGTAAACAAGAGCTTCATAATATGAACCATGTTCTTTGGAAGTGATCCTTGATTTCCTTGTTCCGTGGAATACTGACAATATGATTATTATTTAGCTATGAATAAATTTGACAGCATGAAGTTTGAAATGAATGTTAATATTTTAACTAAGAATACATATATTATCTTTTCTGCAGGCACACATGTGAAATGCAGTGTGTTTGGACTTCAACAATTTGTCTAGTACTTACTCTTAATGAGTAAGGATGTGAACTGTTAAAGAGCTGCTTCATGTAGTGCATGGTTTGATACCCTCAGCTTTGATTTGTGTCTTCTATGTGACTCTGCTTAGTTGCTTCCCCAGAAAATACTCCTGGGCTGCTCCTGAAAACAGACACAGCCCCATAGGATCACAGGATCATAGGAAGTTACTAGGCTAATGGCCATAGGGCCCTTACAAGCCTAGCCAAGTATTGTCTTTGTTTCCATGATCAGCACCTACTGCCCCTGTCCAAGAAAGACACAGGTGGAATCCCCAGTGTGAATTAATGGTCAGCCATCCAATCATCCAGATTGTGCTTGAGGTGGGCCAAAGAGCTGCTCTGCTTTACATGAATTATGAGTCTGTTCCACAGGTGTGGTAACCTCTGGGAGACAAATCTGTGCCTCCAGCAGGTTCTATTAAAGTCACATACCAGGTTAAGGTCTTTAGAATGAGTAACCCATGAACAAGTGGACTTACAGATATGCAGCATTTCCAATAAACCAGAGTCAGACATTGCCCCTGAGTAGTCTGTATGAAATGAAATACAGTGACAGTGATTTCAGCCAATCCACATAAGACAGATGCTGAAGTCCTTGAATTCTACTTGTGAGGAACCTTTGTGGTCTCTCCAATTGCTGCAGGTGCTTGGAAAGGTACATACCAAAAGGGGTGTTGTACTCAATTAATGACCTGATGAGGGAAGAGTACAGGGAGGTTACAACTTCTTTTTTTCTGGAGACAATGCCCTTACTTATAAGATGAGCAATACAGAATGCCCTTCTTACCATTGTGGAGACATAGTGATCAAAGGTAATGTTGCTGTCAACCTGTGTGCCCAGGTCTCTCACCACTGAATGCATGCTTAGAGAGTTTCTATTGCTGTGATATTTAGCTGGAACATCACGCTTACTGAAAGGGATGATAATGCATTTTTTTAATTGATTTTAAGACCGTGACTTTGGCATCAGTCATATGTTTGCGTAAGACCCTCTTGTAGGATGTTGACATCGTTTGGGGATTCTATGACTGCTCCCAGTTTCCAGTCATCAGCAAACTTTGTCAGCCACAGACCTTTAGTTTTTGCTTGTACTTTGGAGAAATAGATTCTTAATGTTAGAGGTCCCATGAATGATCTCTGTGGAAGACCACTAGATACAGGTCTCCTGTTGGAGGTGGATTCCCCTATTCTGACTGTATGGGTTTTATTGGTGAGCTAGTTAGCAATGCGCCTAACGATATAAAAGTTGATACCTAGCTGGGTGAGTTTGTCAATAATGCCTGAGTTGGGAATAGTGTCAAAAGCCTTGGACAAGATCAGGTAGGTTGTATGCACAGTTTTCCCCTCGTCCAGGGCTCTGATGACTATCTCAAAAAAGTTCACCAGGTTTAAAAGGCATGATCTTCCTTTCAGAAATCCAAACTGAGTAGGGTCATGTGTTTGGAAATTACCTATATCTTTGTTGATAAAGTATATGATGATTCACTCCATGGCTTTGCAGATAAGGCTAGTCAGACTAATAGGTCTATCGTTCCCAAGGTCAGTGGGAGCACTAACTTTGTGCAAGTGGATAATGGTGGCTGTTTTCCATTCAGCTGGGACAAAGCTGGTGCTTAGATTATGAGTGAAAAGAGTACCCAGTGGTGTTGCTAGTTGTTGATGGAGTCCATGTAGGATGTAGCCTGAGATGTTATCAGGTCCCATAGATGCTGTGTTTTTGGCCTTAGAACCTGTCAGCTAACAGGTTTGCTATGTCCACAGGCTCAGTGTATGTGGTAGTATTAACTACCAGTTCAGCGCAAATTTGGGTATATCTATTAGGCTATGGATGTAACTAAAGAATGCCTTATGGTTGTCTTCAGTTGAGGACACTAATTTGGATCCATAGTTTGCTTTTGAGGACTTCACAAGAAGTCTTATTTGCTTGTTCAAGCTAAGGAGGGAGTATTTCCAGTTTTGGGCATGTTACCTCTTACTTTCAGACAACAATTTCTTCCTCTTGTTGTAAAGCCTGCTAATGGCAGTTGTCCACCAGGCAGGTTTGCTCTTATTTGAAGAGCTTGTTTTGGTCCTATCAGGTACAGCCGTGTCAGTACAGTTATACAGGTGTTTGTAAAAAGCATTGGTGGAAGAGGGCCAATTCCATCTCAGGGGGAGGTGCAATAAAGCCATTTATACCATCCCTTAGAAGGATATAATCTGCTTTGGAGAAGTTTTTTAGTTTATTTGCTGCTGGGGGGTGGGGGGGTCATGTGTGATAATTACTTCAAATGAAACTGATTTGTGGTCAGATCTGACAAGGAAAGGCCTCGCAGTGGGGGTGCTACAACCATCTCCCATATTGGTAAGTGCCAGATCCAGGATGTTGGTGCCCCTAGTTGGAGTGTCCACCAGCTGGTCCAGGTTGTTGGAATTAATGAACTTGAGGAGCTTTTGGGCAAGTGGGTTTAAGCATGAGTAATTTACCCAATCAATGGATTGGTAATTAAAATCACCCAAAAACATGGTGTTCAGATGTATCTTGATGGATTCCAGTAGACCCAAGTAGGCAAAGTGGCTGTCCTGATTCATGGAGGGGGCCCTGTAGCTAACAATAACTTGAACAGCTGTCCTACCAACAGTTAGTTGCACCTTTAGTGTCTCCAGGGAATCATATCGTTTAACTAATCTGCAGGTTTATTTATCTTTAATGAATATTGGTCTGAACATGTGGTAAGAGGTGTAACCCAGTATGACTGGGGTGCTCTCCACAGCCTTGAACCAGGTGTCTGTGACTGCTCAGATGTCAGCGTCTTCCAAGGTGAGGACTGCTTCCAGTGAGTGCAGTTAAGTTTGACTTTCTGTTGACTCAGTCTTCTGAATGAGATCCAGGAATGCATGGAAAGAGTGCATGTCACACAGCAAGAGGTGTATAACAGAAATGCAAAGATCATGGAATTCAAAGTTGAAGATGAGGTGGTAGTTTCGGTCTCTTCCACAAGGAGATAACGTTTACAATGTGACTCCTTCTACTGATTCTGCTCTTGCAGGCTTGTCTGCCATAGGTGTATGCTGATGCATCTCTTAAAATTGGGTAGAATCTTCCCCGCCCTGTATCCTTAGCCACATGGTTTACATTTAGGGCTTACTACTACTATGCTTTGATTTTTGTTGGTTTCACTCTCATGAATGTTAGTTGCTCCCCCTTTTTTCAAGTCTTTTTTTTTTTCAGGTTAAGCTTATTCACACGGTTGTTCCCCTGCTTGCAGTGAAATGGTATTTTGTCATATGAATTACCTTCTTCCTATTGTCTCCACCAAATCTTTAAAGCTGGGAAAGACTTTCCCTGTTATATAATTTGTTAAACTGGGGACTAGAGCGACAGGATGAAATGCTTTTCAAAATACAGCATGCATTTTTACTTAGATAATGGAATATGTTTCTCTGTTTCAATGAATACAGACTACCTCATATGCTTTCTTAGTAAGGATGTTCTTTTTCCTTACATACTGCTTCTATATAAATGTAACCATACTGCATGAGTCTGGTAGTCCTTGCAGCTCTGCCATCAATTAAGACATTGCACTTTATTAGTTTTGCAACAGCAAAATGCTTACTCATCTATCCTGGCAAACAATTTATTGCACTATTTAAGTTCAACATCTTAGTAGCATGCTTTTAATTTGTTGCAGTTTTCACATGAAGAAGGGTGTTGTTATTATTAGTAGTAGTTGTGGTATAAAATCTAGCGATGTAACCCATTTTCCACATTTAAACCAGACTATGTCAATAGTATGTATTTTCTGTTTGTTACCAGTATTTGATACAGGCTTTACAATAGGTCTAGATTATTCAATTTCAAATGTAGTTTCATTTTTAACACTCAGACCAGTACAGTAAAATATTTACCATCCTTAGGGTCAGTTTGGAATACCCACTTTCTTAATGTTGCAGGCAAAGCCCATTTGAAATCTACCAATTATTAGCACGTTTAGCACATTACTTTTAGTATGCTGATCTTCTGGTTCACAGTTTAAGTAAATACCTTAAATCAGGTGATTGAGCTTTTATATTTTGTTTAGAAGAAAATGTTTAGCTATGAAACAATTTAGCATATATCTCAGAGGGAACAACAGATCAAATCAGCATTGTTTTCTTCATTATATCATAAATCTGACTGCATCTCTTCCATGTCCATGATGTTCTTTAATGGTTAACCAGCTAGCTGAACTGAGCAGATTTTGGCCCAGTCATTCCAGTCACACCATTCCTAGTGGGCATAGCATTTGAAGGCCAATAGTTATGCCTTGAGGTCTTCCTCCAGGTTAATTGTTTAAGAGATGGACTTGGGCACCACCACCACCACCTTGGCTTGCGTCGGAAATTATCTGCAGCAGTTTCTCTATTATTGTCATCTTGGCATACCATACATGTATTCCTACACACAAAGCAGAACTTCCTGACCACACTATGAGACTGTCTCCTCATCTGGAGAAAAATCTCTGCTCAAAGTTCAGGTAAGAAAAGTTAAACTCAAGGTCACTGATGGCATAGAAATATGTGTGCTAATTTTGCCTCCATTATCCACCAATGTACTATCAAAAAAGGCAGATGTGACACTATTTTCAGAAAATAACATTTTTTATTGAAAACACAAAGGAAATACGATTTCACTGGTGCAAGCTCTTCTTTATGGCATGAAACAAAATAATACAAACTCTAAAGTCTTTCATACCAGTTTAGGATTAGACCTAGAATAAATTCAGATAGCTTACACTTAGTTGGAGTCTTCAGCAGAATATCTCCAAACAGTCTCAAGTTTCTTTTGGCTGTTTCTTCTCTTCCACAGCATAGCCTCTCAGAACTGCTGCTGTAAGCACAAAACTCCCACTAAAGTGACAGAACAAATCCTTTAAAACTCCAGAGCCATAGCCCTTCTTCTTTATAGACTCCCCAGTCCCCCAGAGATTCCGCATGCTTTGGAACAGGATTCCAATATACATCAGGCAGAGCCCCTCACTAACACTCTTCAACAGAAACCTTGACGGGTGGATGGGAAACAGAAAATTTACCCCGGGGATCACTGCAGTGGCTCTACTGGACAGTGGCACAGGGAACTAATGGCTCTGCTGGACAGAGGCACAGGGAACTAATCTAAGGGGGTGGCGAAAGCCAACGCATTCTGGCTAGGCTTATAAATGCCCTTGGGCAGATAGCCTAGTACTTATCTATGAACCTATGAACCTATATGGACTTAATCACCAGCACAGTTTAAAGGAAACTTTCTAGCTAATACAAATACATGCTTATTTATTTATACAGCAATATTTACAAAAAACATAATTTTAACACATTATTTTACAACATTATGTACAAGTTTGATGCATCTTTGTAAAAAGACCTGCCACAAAAAATAATAAAGTTTATATACAAATATATATATATATATATATATATATATATATATATATATATATATATAGTGTACGTTAAATCATCGAACGCTTAAAAAAGCAAACAATGATTTACTGAACCCATGTACGAGAAAGCTTACAATCTCAAACATTTAGAACAGCGATTTTTTACCAAGGGAAAAAAATCGCTGTTCCACAAAACAAAAAAAAAATTTTAAACATGACATAAAGTGGGCGGCTGTGCCCCCCACATCCCCCCTAATTAAATATACCAACTCTGAGATCTCACTACAGTCACGAAAACAGCAAATTAATGGAAGCGACCAAGAGATTTCTTTCCCAGGGAAAGAATGCTCTTATATGCCGTTTCGCTATTTTGCCTTTTCGTGCTTTTCAATCAAGATGCATTTGAAAGAATGCTTCCTCGATCATTTAATAAGAACCCATATATATATATATATATATATATATATATATATATATATAGAGTGTGTCTGTGTATACATATATATGTGTACATATATAGATAGATATAGGTAGATATAGATATATAAATGTGTGTGTGTGTATTACCTTCATGGGGATGACTAGTCACTTCATTGAGTGAGTTTAGTTCTTGCGAAGGTGAATGAATGCACTTTCTGACAAATGCAGGAGATACTAAATGAAGTTTGATCAAACGTGTTTGGGTAAGGTACCAAAACATTTGGATATAACAAGAAGTTATGTACTCACCATAACGTTCGATGTATGTAGTCCATCTCGCCTCACATTCTTACCCGTGGGTCCGGAGCCGAATATCGGCTCTGACTCGGCCGATTATACTAGCTCGAAGCCTTTCATTGGCTGGGATAAGCAGGTTTCCCATGGTGCACTGCTCCATATCCCCAGATCTAGTTTGCTGCGAAACTCATTTGTACTCCATGCACCCATCACATCCATGTAAAGAATAAGCTAAGCAAGGGAACTCTGCAGATGACAACCTAACCTCTAAATCCTCCAGGCAGGGGGAAGGTGGGAGGGTAAGTAAGAATGTGAGGTGAGATGGACTACATTCATCGAACGTTATGGTGAGTACATAACTTTTGATGTTATGTAGTCCTATCTCGCCTACATTCTTACCCGTGGGACAGTGTCCCTAGCACCTACATCCTGGGTGGCTCATAGGAAAATACTCCTGAGAACTGTGGAGCCAAAGGAAGACCTGCCCCTGGAGACCACATCCAATTTGTAATGAGAAACAAATGTGTGAGGAGAAGCCAAGTAGGTTCAGCACATATATCATCCATTGACAATCTGGCTTGATAGGCTGTAGATGTAGAAACAGCCCGAGTAGAGTTAGCCTTGACCATAAATGGCAGATCTTTACCTCCTGCGTGAAAGATGAAAGAGATACAGTTAGATATCCATCTAGACAGTGTGACCTTGGATACCAGGGATCCCATTCGGTTTTCGGAAAAAGAAACAAAAAGTTGGTCTGACTTCCGGATATCTTTTGTTCGGTTTAGATAAAAGCGTAATTGTCTATGTACATCCAGCTGGTGAAATCTACATTCTGCCTTGATGGAAAAGTGGGGAAAGAAAACAGGCAGCTCAATGGACTGATTTAGGTTAGACACGGAAGCCACTTTAGGAAGGAACGAGGGGTTTGGTCTGAGAGAGACCCTGTCTTTATGGAAGATTAAATATGGAGGTTTGACAGAGAGGGCTTGAATTTCTGAAACTCGCCTTGCTGAAGTGATTGCTGTTAAGAAGGCTGTTTTCCATGTCAAGAATTTCAATTTGCAGGTAGATGCAGGCTCAAAAGGTGGTAAAGTAAGGGCTTGTAGAACAAAATTGAGATCCCAGGGCATGATAGGTTCGGACACCTGTGGACGAAGCAATAGAGTACCTTTCAGGAACGCCTTGCATAGTCTATGCGCCATAAGACTAGGCTCATTCACTACATGGAAATTAGAGATCGCTGCCAGTTGAACTTTGATGGTGGCTGATGCAGAACCCTGATGGAAAAGCATGGACAAAAACTCCAGAACTGAAGCTATTGGAGCTGTGTAAGGATCAATGCCTCTGGTATGTGCCCAGATAGAAAACCTTTTCCATTTACTAAAATAAATTTTTCTAGTGGATGGTTTATTAGAAAACGATAATATATGAACCACTTCCGGTGAAAAATTATGAAGTCTGACTAACGATGGAAGTGGAGTAGCCAGGCTGTCAACCGGAGGGTCATCAGGGAGGGGTGGAACTGTCCCGACATGTGTGTCAGTAAATCTGGTTGAGGGTCCAGAGTCCAAGGAGTGTCCACAGTGAATTGCTGAAGAAAGGGGAACCAAACTTGGTGAGGCTATTGTGGGGCAATCAGAATCATTCTGCTTCCCAAGGATTGCACTTTCTGAATCACCTTTGACAGCAAGGGAAATGGAGGAAAGCATAAAGCAGACCGGAGGGCCAATCGTGAACCAGAGCGTCCCTGGGTGACTCCCCCTGTGGGGGGATCAGTGTGAAGTAGTTGCTGCATTTCACATTGAGGGGACTGGCAAAAAGGTCGCAGCAAGGCTGACCCCATCTGTTGAAGATTCGCTCTGCAACCAGGCGATTCAGGGACCACTCGTAAGGCATCAGGATAGCTCTGCTTAGTCTGTCCGCAATCACGTTGGACTTCCCCGGAATGTGCATAGCCACCAGAAACCGTTGTGAAGTTAATGCCCAATGCCACACTCGCATGGCCTCCCTGCACAGAGAGTAAGACCTGGTTCCCCCTTGCTTGTTCAGATACCACACTACTGACATGTTGTCTGAGTGTATTGCAATTGTCCCAAGAGGAAGGACATTCTGAAATGCCTGCAACACAAGAAGCACTGCTCTCATCTCTAGGACGTTTATATGAAGATGTATCTCGTGTTCTTGCCACGTGCCTTGGACTGCCCTGTCAAGATAATGCCCCCCACCCCATCTGGGAGGCGTCCGTGGTCACCGTGGCAACCGGGATGGGTGGAACGAAGGGCTTTCCCCCGTCTAAATTGTTGGTGCACAGCCACCAACCAAGGTCCTGCTTGCATCTGTCCATGAGTAAGATGGGATGAGACAGTGGAAGTCTTTGGAATGACCATTGAACAAAGAGGAGCCATTGGAGAATTCTCATGTGTAATCTCGCTAGGGGGACCAACATGATTGTTGCTGCCATGGTCCCTAGGAGCTGGAGAACCCATCTTGCCTTCGCTTATCTCAGGGGCATCAGCACGTGTATCTGTTGTTGCAGTACTCTGATGCTTTCTTGCAGTAAAAATGCTCGCATTCGAATGGTGTCTAATTCTGCTCCTATAAAGGTGACACTCTGTAAGGGCAATAAAGCAGATTTTTCCCAATTTACTGTTATACCTAACTGGTGACATAGATTGATGGTAGTGTCCCTGGTTTGAATTAGTCGATGCCTGGTGAGAGCGGTAAGGAGCCAGTCATCCAGATATGGAAACACCTGGAATCCCTGATGTCTCAAGTGAGCCATCACCACCGCCATACACTTGGTGAACACCCTGGGGGCTGTGGTGAGACCAAAGGGCAGGGCTGAAAACTGGAAATGACTGGCTCCCAGCTGGAAGTGTAGGTGACTCCTGGATGCTCTGTCCATCTTCACATGGTAGTAAGCATCCTTGAGGTCGATGGAGCACATCCATACCTCCTCTCCCAACAATGGGAGAATCAATTGTAGTGTGACCATATGGACCGTGGACTTGTGTACGTAATTGTTCAGTTGGCTGAGATCTAGTATGGGTCTCAGGTCCCCTGTTCTTTTCGGCACCAAAAAGAATCTTGAGTAAGTCACTAATCCGATTTGGTCTGAGGGGACACGCTGGATGGCTCCTTTTTCTAGCAGCAGTGAGACCTCTGAGGCTGCTTGATCCCTTTGACTGGGTGGTACGTCTGGGATTTTTTTGATTGGCAGGGGTTCTGATGAGAATGGAATGAGATAACCTCCAGAAACTATCCGTAATACCCATCGGTCCTGGGTAATGCTTTCCCAGGCTTCAGGATATAAGGAAATTTGACCCCCGACTGGCTCCGGATAAGCGCAGTCGGGCACACCCTCAGGAACGAGAGTATGGAGAGCCACAAAAGGATTCGCAGTCTCCCGAATTGTGGGGCCTCCTCTGCCTCTGGGGCGACATCTCCCTGAATAACCCCCCCCTCCCCTGCCTCTGGAGGGGGGTTCACCTTGTGCAGCAGGGAAAAACCTCTGTGGTTTCTTGAACCACATCTCCCTCCCCTTGCTGGGCCTTGGGATAAGGCCTAGAAGGAAGGGAAAAATGGACCCCTATGGCAGACAGGGTCTTTTCCTCTTGATCGCACCTGGTGAGGGTGTCTTTCACTTTGGTCCCAAACAAGGAGGAACCATCAAATGTGGCGTCAGTGAAGGAAGACTTGAAGGTCTCCGCAAAGTGACACAGGTGCAGCCAGGCTTGCCTTCTAAGGGCGACCCATGAGCTTGCTGCTGTACTCGCTCCCTCGGCTGCATACGAAATTAGCCACATGGATGGGTTAACAATGGAGTTAAGGGTAGAGACATGGGCGTTAACCGTCTGAGCCACCTCCTCAGGTATGTTACCTGCAAGAGTATCTCCTAACTCTTTGAGGAGATCTCTCTGGAGCCGAGTGAATTCAGACAGGTAATTCAGCGACCGTAATGTGAAGGTTGCTGATGAGAGGGTACGCTTCTCGTACCGATCCATGGTCCTAGACTCCTTGTTAGGAGGATGGACGGATGAAGAAGACTCTGCTACTTCCTTCTGGGTGGCTGCCACCACCACCATGACATCTACAGGGACTCCTTTAGATAGAAACTCCTTGCCCTGGGGGGTGGAAAGAAACTTGTTGGGATGCCTGAGCACGGGCTCCATAGAATCGGGGTTCTCCCACACCCTTCGATAAATGAGGTCAAGGAGTTCGTTAAAGGGTGGAGACACCCAGGAGGCAGAGGGTTGAGCACCAAAAGCCTTAAGGAATACTGACTCCTCCTCAGAAGGGGCTTTGGAAGGCCAGTCACCTCTTTGTTTCAGTATCTGCAGGATATCGGAGAAGGAAACATCATCAGAGGATGACTTGGGGGACCCCTCCAATTCCTTGAGGTCAGTATCAGAGTTGCTCTGCTGTCCATGGATGGATGGTGATCAGAAGCTCTCACTGGAGTGGTGGGGGACAGAGTGACCGACCCGCCTGATGTAGCTGATGATCTGGCAAGAGCGGTCCGCATAGCCTCGAAGGTCAGCCCCCCCCAAATCAGAGGAGTGACCAGTCTCTGAGGCCATGACGGGGGTCGGAGTTCCCAGAGCTGATGCACCAAGAGGGAGGCTCAGAACCAAAGTAAGCCCCGAGATGTCCCCCTCTGGACCGACCGAAGAATCCCGAGTCCCGAACCCCGAGGAAGGAGCCAACGGGGCTGGAGCTGATGCCGGCACCAATGGAGCCAGCTAAATGCATGACAAAAACTGCAGGATTCCTGAAGATGGATGGCTCCTAAGCAGTAGACACAAATAGAATGCCCATCGGTAATGGACATTTTATACCCACATTTCGAGCACTTTTTAAAACCGGAAGGTTTGTGCTCCTTGGTA
The DNA here is from genome assembly GCF_019279795.1 of Protopterus annectens. Lineage (NCBI taxonomy): Eukaryota > Metazoa > Chordata > Ceratodontiformes > Protopteridae > Protopterus > Protopterus annectens. The sequence goes on along the minus strand of NC_056748.1, from coordinate 187,391,137 downwards.
TCCTTAGACATATTAACTACTGTGCTCACAACGCAAAACCAAGTCTTTAACAAACACAGGCATTCACTCTAAAAGGCGGGAATGACTCTAGCAGTAACCAACACTAAACAGTGATCAAACCACACCAAAAACTAGCACACACTTAAACAAGGGATAGCAAACCACAAGGAAGGGTAGCCAAAACCTCTAATCTAAACGGCTTGGACCTAATTGACACAGAAGGCAAGAGAGGAGAACTAGGCCCTCTAACTGAAACGGGCCTAGCCCGAGGGAACAGTAAGAGGGATACCACACAACAATCCTAAACTAGACAACTTTAGACAATTTGAGACAAATCTAGACAAATAGCTATGAAAATAGCTTTTTATATGAATCAAAACTTTTCTTAGTCAAGAAAAAGGGGGGTACTTAGCCGCAGCCAAGTGAGACCACGTCTGAGCGGCAAACGAGATCTGGGGATATGGAGCAGTGCACCTTGGGATACCTGCTTAGCCCAGTCAATGAAAGACTTCGAGCTAGTATAATCGGCCGAGTCAGAGCCGATATTCAGCTCCGAACCCACGGGTAAGAATGTAGGCGAGATAGGACTACATAACATCAAAGGTTTTGGCATTATGGGCAGGAGTGTTTGTGTGTACAGGTTTGCAGATTTTTGTGGGTTAGGGTTACAGTAAGAACTAAAAAAGGAGATAAATTAAGCGCTGTATGTGATGATATATGTCATTCATGTCTGAGTGTCTTGTGTGGTTTTGCAGAAAGGGTTTTTTTAAGGTAAGGTGTAAGTTTGACATTAGGGGCAGGATTAGGGTTAGCACACATTAGTACAGTGATCAGGGAGGAGGTGGGTGCTAATCTTGATGGTCCACTAACCCTCCTTTCAATAGTGATCCAAAACAAAACTTCCCAACCTAGTGCTGACAGTAAGTTATGAATAAAACTAAAAAACAGCCATCCTGGGCAGAAATGCTGGCTAACACAGCTGTAGAAGCAGCATGTACAGAAAAATCGAATGTCCAAGCTTAAAATAATACATAAAAATCCACTTTATTAACAATCCGTTAAGTGCTTTCGTCTCCATACACAACCAACTGGGACTTCATCAGAACAATTAAACTGGAATTAATTAGCCTTTATATAGTGCAGCTTATTTATAAGAAAAAGTGTAAACTTTATGTTTTTAGTGTTTAAACAAGAGTCATTCAATTGTATTTAATTGTTATTTTAATCTTTTAGATTGGGCATTTTTATTGTGACAAGGTTCCTTTAAGAGCCTAATAGAGTGGATTAATAAGCTGTACTATATAAAGGCTAATTAATTCCAATTTAATTGTTCTAATGAAGTCCTAGTTAGTTGTGTATAGAGATGAAAGCGCTTAACGGATTATTAATAAAGTGGATTTTTATGTATTATTTTAAGCTTGGACATTCGATTTTTCTGTACATGCTGCTTCTACAGCTGTGTTTGCCAGCATTTCCACCCAGGATGGCTGTTTTTTTGGTTGCGCTACTCTTATTCTGTATTAGTATGAATAAAACTACCTTATTAAAAATTAAAAGTCTGATGGAACTCAGCTAATTAGCTTTAAGCTATATTTTTTCCATCATTATCAATTAACAGATGAACATATTTCGTTTTTGCTGTTTTTTTTTTGATTAGACATGACAAAGAAAATGACATATTCAAAAGGTTGTCTTTCATATAAAGGTAGATTTAATGAAACTATTTTTATGTTCTGTTAATTTATACAGCAACTCCTTTAAGGGTAATTAGGCCTAATGGTTTATCAGACACAAACTTACTGTGGGTGCAACTCATCAAAACAAGAACTTCATGAACTTTTTTTCCTTCCCTTTCTCCAAGGTTGTGCAACCTGGAGTTTGTTTATATAAGTTAGGAGGTTTAGCCAGGTTTGTTTACAAATTTTAGGTTTTACATCAGAACTAATTACTGGTATTAATTCTCATTGTTCCAGGCTTTGTCTCAGAGTGAATGGCTAAATACAGGAAAATATATGCATGTATATCAAAGAGATAAAGTTCGAAAATGGAATGATCTGATAAGGTATTATGAGCAAATAAATACAGAACAGTATAATGGCACCGAGAAGAAGCAAAGCCAAAGGCCTAGCCCTAGAGCAACTATTTCCTCCATATTCTGCGCTATCAAGCATGTTGGTAGGTCCAGTCCTGATTTGTTTTTCAACCGTTCATTGGTGAAAGGCTAGAAAACACCTAAATATTTCACATATGTAATAAAAGTGATCAATAAGACTGATGCTAATGTTGGAAGCATAATGTAAATTCTACTGAAGAATAGCTTATGATCATTTTTGTAACAAATAGCATTCAGAATAGTAATCAATGTGTATGCAGTGAGTTCCTATCATGCGAAATGAATCACAACCCTCACACACAGGAGCTACAAGGGAGAAACAGGTACAAGAGATGCCCTACAGTAATGAGACCTGGGTTTATCCTTACTTAAGATCAGTACTTCTGATACAATGCAAGGTACGGAAAACTGAACTTTCTCTTTGCTGATAACAGCAAAGGTGGGGGACAGCATTACATGGGGACCAAGTCTTGAGAGGGAGGGGAAGTGACCTGAATCACAGTGTAAGATTGGTAACTCCACTTCAGTTCTTCCAAATTTTATAAGTGAAGAATATCAACCCAGGGTTAGGTGGTGATTGGCCATATGGATGGTGTTTAATTAGCTGAAACTCTTTTGGTCAGAGCTAACTGGATAAATGCAATTTTCTATAATTTTGTTTTATAACTTTTTCAGAGGTTTAGCAACCTTGGAGTTAGCTATAACACAGGAATGTGATACAGGAAAGTCTTCTGGCAGGAAAAGATAAACAAAATTTATTTATACTATCTGTTCAGCTAGCTCTGACCATGTAAACTTCAATCAGTTGATGATCAGTATATGTAATCTCATCTGAGATCAATTTCACACTGGGGTCAGGTTTAAAAGATTTATGCTGATTTGCTGATAACAGCCTCAGTCAGTGCTGTTATTGTGACTCTGCATAGCTGAAAACCACTTTCCATGATTAAAGAAACAAGGGTTTGACTCCCCAGATGGAGTAATACCCCCTAACACACACACATACACACACACACACACACACACACACACACACACACACACACACACACACACACACATATGACTTACTAACTCCACATTCACACAGCAGTGGGGAAAAAGGTAACCTCAATAATCGCTGAAAGTTCAGTGCTAGTGATTTGCATTTATGTTATTTGCTGAGATAGCAAGGAAACGGTTAGCTCCTGGTTAAAAAAAGGATTTAGGAGTGATCATTATTTAGAATCTAAACATGCTGCTCAAGGAAAGATGGTAGCACAAAGGCAATATTGTTTGCAAGCATAGTTAAGGGATAAGAATGTGTTATTATCTCTCTATATGTTTCTAGGACTGCAGTTGGAATACCACATGCAGCTTAAAATGCCTTACAAGCTGGGAGAGTAATTTGTTAGAAATTATTCAGCAAAAGCCAAAGGAGTTAGAGAGGGGACTAGTGGGAATGATTTACAAGGAAATGTTCATAGATGTTTACCGTAAGGGGTTCGCATAGTTGCTAAGGTTTTTAAAATTGATTCTGACTTCTGGTTATTGATTAGGCTTGTGACAGCCTGCAGACTGATAGCCTCATATTTGTCTATGACTCTATACACAGAGTAAACTCAATCCTTGAGTTATATGATGCATTCCTGTCCCTCTTCACAAACAAGGTGCACCATAGTCCAAACATGATGGAACCAGTCACAAAAAAGTCTAATAAGAATCAAAGATGTTATGCCAGATCACGCATACCAACACTGGCCAGATTTATAAATCGAAGCCTTGAGGGGCAAAGTTGCCCCCTTTCTGCAAATGGCATGTAGTGATGAAACCATATAAATGTATCACAAAAAAAACAGAAAATTATAATACTGTTGTGCCATTATGAGAATAACTAAGAATCTCACTGTTTCAAATTTCATCTGATTTTGATGATTAGAGCAGCTAAAAATAAGAAAATCTGACAAAAATATAAATCTAAACAAAGTTTTATTCAGATAAAGAAATGTCTCATGATGATCTAAACACATATTTAAAGGAAAAACTGTGAAAGTGAGGAACAATAAAAGTTTTTCATTATTATTTACAAATATGGTTGATTACATAATGCAACAGTCATATCCAACATAATTTCACCCACACAGATGAATGGAAAAACACATAAATATGAGTAAAAGCAGTATTGCTGAAAACAAGGTTGCCTTCATGGAAACATTGAAATCTTCATTTCCATGCACCCCCTTAAACAGGGGTCTACCTACCTGCACTCCCTTCTTCAAGCAGCCAGTTCTAAGATTGCTACATGTTAGGCTAAAAGGACCTTATTCTCTCAGTGAAGTGTAAGTTTTATTTATTTTATTTATTTTGCTTTTGCTTACTGGGTTTGTCTGAATGATTTAAGTAAAAAAAAAACATTTCAGAAGAGGCCCAGGAAGAAAATTGCATATTAAAAGCATTTTAAACAGACATTCATTAATATAAATGAAAAGACATTAAGTAATATACATTAACAATTGCATATTCATTTGATAATGAGATTGCATTCGTATGAAATAAAGGAAAACAATTATAGTATAAAATATACTGCAGATGGATGTTGAACATTGAGCATTTGAAGATGTGTATTAATGGGTTTATAAGGCAGATAATACATTGTGTGATTAGTGATTAGGAATTCAAAGAAATGTTGAGGAGGGAAGGAGCTATGTAGGGCAGAAAATGTTAATATTGTAGTTAAGAGGTTGTGTATAAAGCAGGTTTATAGATCTTATATCTATCATAATAGTTATGGTAGAAGTACAGAGGCAGGGGTGAGCAGTATCACAGAACTATATAAATGGTTGGGAGATGCAAATGTAACTATTGGGACATTGATAAATTTGTGGGACACAGAATACTGAATGAAGAGAAATGACAAGCTGAAGCTAATAGTGGCAGTTATCCTGGAGATACACAGAAGCAGATCCATCAATATGATAGATGAACTTTTAGTTGTGTTTTAAATGATTATGCATTCAGAAAGGATTTAACTGGTAGTGGGACATGGTTTCATAGTTTGACTACACTATTTGAATATAGATTCACCTACAGTATTAGATGATTAGGTTAGAGTTGTTGTTATGTCTTTCGGCTTTTCCCGGTTAGGGGTCGCCAAAGCAGAACTCCCTCCTGCTAATGATTGGCAGCAGATTTTTACGTGGAGAGTTGCCAGCTCTGATGCACAACCTTCAACGAAGGTATGCCCATTCACGCATGTCTCCACACAGAAGACGCTCTAGCTGAGAATCGAACGGGACAACATCTTACTGTGAGGCGACAACGCTACCGCAGCACCACCACCGTAGTAAGATGATTAGGTTAGAGTGATCAGTGATATTCCTCCAGAGCATAACATTCTATTCAGGTAGTAGTGTTGTATTAAGTTGTTAAGGACAGGGCAACTTTCTGACTTACAGAGAAGTCTGGGTATTGTAGTTAGCTGAGAAGGAACTAGGTGGTGTGATAGTTCTAACCAGTTTAATTCTCTTAAGGTAAGGCAGTGCTGTATTCTACTGTTATAGTTTACTGCAAATTTGGCTATTTTACTATAATATTGCTCAAGTTTGGACAGTTGTGAGACCTGAAAGTTAGTGAAGATTAGGGCAGCATGGAAGAGAGATGGTTGTAAGAGAGGAGAGGCTATATGTCTTCTGGCTATGTGAGTGAGGTAGCTTTTCACTCTGTACAATGTATCTAGTTTTTGATGAGTTTTTTAAGCACATGTGTTAAATGGTGGTTGAGTTTCAACTTGTCATCTATGATAACACCATCGTGTTGGCAGAAATGTTAGTGAAAATGGTGTTTTGATAGAGATGTGCTGTGAGGTAAAGAGCAGTAATTTAATTTTTGGGGAGTTTAGTAGTAGTTGGGAACTGTTTACCCATGTTTCAATTGATAAGAATGATTTTTGTGTAAGGTCTTGGAGTTCAAAGAGAGATTTGATAGAGCATATTAAGGTCACATCATCAGTATATTGAAATAGAGTAGAATTTTTTTTGTAGCAGTGTAGAGGTCATTGATGAATACGTTGAAAACTGTGGGGCGTAGTAAAGATCCTTGTGGGACACTAAATAGTTACAGGCAAGAAGGTTTTCAATTTCCCTGTTTGTGCTCAGTTTGAGAGATAGCTTTGGAACCACTTTAGTGAAGAGATGGTGGGTCGAAAGCAGGAGATGGTTATCTATTAGACAGTTGAGAAGTTGTGAATGAATACATGTTTCTAATATTTTTCATAGGAGCAGCAAGATGGCAAATGGCCTTTAGTTCAAAAAATCTAAACTGATTCCACCCTTGTGCAGTGGAATAATGCATTTTTTCTCCATAGTGAGGGGACTTTATTTCCAGATATGGACTGATGTATTGGAATTTAAACTGGATATGCAATAGCCTCAACTATTTTAAGATAGTCACCAGGCAGATTGTTGGGGCAGTTGTATTGATCTTCATTTTTTTGAGGTATTTTTCGATTCTATCTATGGGAACTGGTTGGAAGGAAAAATGTTGAAGGAGGTTATTTGATTGAGTAGGACTTTAAGAGCTTAATTAGTCACCTGGTGGGTTAATAACTGTACAGTTTGTATAAAGTGGTTATTTAATTGGTTAGTTAAGGTATAATTTTGTTTCTGTCTGTTTGGTGTTAGCTGTGTAGTTTGTCTTGAATTTAACAATTTATTGATAAAGGCCCAGAACAGTTTTGGGTTATTAGTGTGTATGTATTGATTGGATGAGTTATAGCCAAACAAATCAGAAATGCACATAAGCTTTCATTCACTGAAAGTAGAATTGTTAAGCATCACACCTAGTAGGAGTTGAACAGCAGAACCTGGAATGATATGGGTTGACTTTGAAGTACCAAAGTAGTATATTCCAAACACAGCCTTCTGCAGACTGTCTTAGCACTGCAGTATATTGAATACAATATGAATTGTAATATTTTTGTAGGGGAGCTGTGCCCCCTTGTAGCCATGTGGAGCCTGTTGACACTACACTTCCACTCAATAAATTTACTACTCTTTTGGTCACAGCAACTTGGGGAAAATGGAATAAATTTATTTGCTTTTCTGAAAGTCAGTGCAATCTCAGACATGGTATATTTAGAGTTCAGAGTGTAAAGGCAAAGTTCTTACTACCTCCAGTTCAAGGGGTGCATCTTAATATCTGTAATATTAATAAAATGCCATTGATTTGGTTTAAATTTGTAACAGAGTAGTTAGACAGTGTGGTTGGTATGCTTGGCAATGTGGAGTTAGCCATCAGTAGGTCAAAATAGACCAAATGAAACCAGGAAGATGGCACAGTGACAATCCTACATGTGATTTAGAATGAAACCATGTTTGTGTGAATTACTGGAGCAGAACAATAACAGATTACAGGAACACAAAGGAAGGATGACTTACATGTAATGTTCCAACATTATGATAAAACAAATGAAATATCTTACAGGAAAATTCAGCCTTAGCAGCCAGCAGCTATTTACACAAGTATGGAATACTGGACTTAGATTTAATCAGAATAATATCCCAAAAGTATTTATATATCCTCTGTTAATAAATACTTATGAATACTTCTACACAGAAGGTTAAAGATGAAACAAATCTGACTCCACACTTTAAGGAAATGTTAGTGATTCACTTTATTTGTATGAAAGCTGGACTCCAGACAATTCCTGACACTTATCTGCTTAGACAACAGACCCTAGTCTCCACCAATGGCTATTACTAAAGCAGAAAGAAGCTCACACTGCCCCTATAAGAGGAATAGATGTGGCAGCAGCTGCCTCACGAGCCTACAGTGCCTGCTGCACTAAATGTGCATAGACCTCCATCATCACAAATGGGAGGTTTCCATCTCTACCAGCAGGTTGGCTCCTCACTTTTATTGTCACTAAACGGTGAGATGGAGTCTCCAGTGCATGATATTGCAATATTTACCACTGAAATATGACTCAACCATCCTGCAGAAACAGGATTTACTTCTTAAAAAATTCACAGTGTGTCCCTACTTTCTTGCTGTCTGAACTTTGCCACTTAGTCTAGTGACTTTGTAGAGCATTCTGCAATAACAGACAAAATCAAATGGTAACTGGAGATTCCATAAGAATGCACAAATGGACACCGTGCCAGCAGAGGTCAAAGCAACAAGCAGCATGGTATACTCAAATCAGATTAAACTAATCATGGCATGAATCAAGCTACAAATGCAAGGCACTACACTTATATAAAAACTTAGGATGCTAACTATGTGCCCTGCTGCACATGTGCAAGGGCATTCTTCCTAAACATTGAAGTGTGGCATACACAAGACCTCAATCACAAAAATGTATGCACAAGCATCTAGCAAGCAGTGTCAGAAATGTAATAATACTATTTTGTACAATCACCTGCATGAAATAAGTGTCTCAGCATGGAGCCATTTCCATACTGATGTAGTGGTAGACAGTGCCTCTAAATCAAATAGCCAGCGGTGCACTGCTGAGGAAATTGCTAGAACAGTACAGGTCACGGCATTCAAGTGCTGAGTTAAAGCCTGTCATTATTAATATTTTATGTAGCACATGCCTTTCAGAGTGCCAGATAAAGTTCGTGGCTGGTTAAAGTTTGAATATTCTGCACTTCAAAAAGACTTAACAAACATGTCCCCTTTCCCCAGGGGTCCAATTAAGTTCTGCAGTTTAAAACATGCAAGCAATAAAGGTGCAATTTCTTCAGTTCCGGATGATTTGGTAATCAGGCATCCTGTATTTCTTTGACTTTCCTTTTGGATGAAAAGATTATCTGATGTTGCTGCCAGGAAGGAGTGCCTTACTTTGAAAATAATGAAGCAAGGTCCTGCTGTGTGCATTCTTCTTGAAGTTGATCCTAAAATAACTTTAATATACAAGACTTTTTGAACTATTTTGCTTGTAACTTTAAAATTTACAGTGCATAAATTTGTTCTATGTAGATCAGTATCAACTGCTTTGACTGATGGCAGATTTACCGCTCTCCGCATCTCTGCCCTTTATTATAAAACCCAGCAGCATTTTTAGTTTCAGAAATGCTTTTTAAAGCTGAAATGTTGTATGGTGTTTTCCACTGAACTCAGTCCTTAACTTTGTTACCCACAGTTTGAAATATCAGTATGTCCACATTATCAGGACTGTATCCTCTCCTTTTTCCAGAATTTGTTCACATAACCACTGCAGATTGCTGCATCATGTAAGAAAAACTTATAGAGTACAAAAAATGGTATTTGCACTGCATGAGGCTGCATGTTAAGGGTTGCAATCTAAACTGCAGTAGTTTTCATTACTATTCCAGCAGCCTGCTTATCAGTATCCTGACAGGAGTGTACAAAGCACAGAGGTGAAGTCTATGAGCTATCAATAAGCTTTATCCTTTAGTGCTGGGCTTAATTCTCACCATCCCCACTAGCATGCTGTGTGACTCACATTAATAGCCCCTGCTTCTGTTTTACCTTTGCAAAAAAGTATTTCTGTCCAGCTGCTTGTTTACAAATGAAAATTAAAGTAAATAAATAAAGGGACTGCACAGTCTTTTCATCTGAAAGCAGTTAGTACTATCATTTCTTTGTGGAATCACTTTCAGTGCTTTCCTGATATTACAGGACTGCTGTATGCAATTTGCTGCAGAGAAAAACCTTGTGAATGACATTGATGACTTGTCCCATCTGGAAAAAATCAGAGTCATCAAATGTTCTAGGCAAATTTATATAGTACCCAGACTGATATTCCCATGCAACATAGAGCTAGGACTTTGGAAGAACTATGCTTTAGAAAGGAAATTAAAGCTGTACATTATCTGCATAGATATGTTTGGTTATTATTCATATGGAAATATTTTGTAGGATGAACAGCATTTCAAACTCAGTGAAAGGACCAGTAGAGCTCAGGCACAGCGTAAATTCCCAAGAGTAAAGAAAGTCACTGATTGCTTTTATTGCTGAGAGACAAGAACTTTAATGTAGCTGAAGTGAGACAGGTTCATCTTTGATTAATGGTCTGCAGTAGATCTAATGGTCAAGTTTATATATTAAAGTCACTTATTCCACATAGTCAAGATGGCCATCCCATCAATGAGAAGTCCAAGTTAAAAGTAAGAACAAAGTTTTCCATGAAACCCCCAGATTAAGACTTTTGCCCCCAAACCTACTTACGACACACGCACTCATACACACACACACACACACACACACACACACACACACACACACACACACACACACACAATCTAGATCTAGTCTCACTTCTTTTCTTGTTTTCTTGTCATATTGCTTGTCGGTTGCTTCCTGCTACTGTATCCCACAGTGGTCTCTATTCTGTTCATATTCACCTTCCTCTGACTATGTCATCACACTGGTGCTTGAATGTGTGTAATAGTTGGCTGGAGAATGACTGGTAAATATAATACATTTTTATTGATGCCTGGCTTTCCAAGACAGGTGTATACACCCCCATCCCCAGCTCATTACAACCCTCAGGCTCACTGAATATCTCTTACAGGTGCTGTGTCTATCAGCGCCTGTCATTACTGTGGGACTAAATTTGATTTTACTTGATAAAAATACTTGTAGCATAAGACTGGCTGGCCCAGTCTCCCAAACCAAAAAAAAAAAAAAAAAACTTGTCTTACAGCCTCACTTTGGTCCTGATAAGGTGAAAGGCTGTTGATTCAAATCATGGACATGGCATAAGGATTTCTATTTCTATACTGTCACAGCACAGTAGGGAAAGGGTAGATAAACTCCTAAGATGGTGCTTTTCAAATGAAATGTTAAACTGAAGTCTCATTTGCCTGAGCTAGTAGTATTTCAGACAGATGCTAAAGACTGCAGGAAACTTCTTGATGAAGACCAGAGATTACATTTATTCTAGAAGCAACCTTGAAAATGTAAGCATAAAATAAAAATAATCTTCATCTCCACATACTTCTCTTACACAATTCAAACATAATCTGGACAAATGGACGAGTAACCACAAATTCACCCGCGGTTTAGCAGTGTGCTAATTCTGCCCCTGCCCCTGACCATGCAGCTTACCTTTTGCATAATACTACCACTGTACAAAGGACAGCTTGGGCACTCACCACACACACACACACACACACACGCACACACACACACACACACACACACACACGCACGCACGCACACACACACACACACACACACACACACACACACACGTATGAAAAAACATTATGCATAATAAATTTATCCCCTCACCTGCTATTACCATAATGCTAAAACATTCACCCTTGCACGTACTCTAAATGTATCCCCTTATATAACCTTTACCTGAACCCTAAAACACACAAACTTGCACACAAACTCTTAGCCCCATCACTTTCCTTTGCTGACGAACCCGGACGTCAACCAATAAAATATTCATACGGACAGCCCTTCACTAAAAACGGACAACATTTCACTTACATTGCAGAAATTACTGTTGACTAACTGAACTGTAACTGTGTGTGTGTGTAAAATTCAAAAGGTCAAAGACTATACTGAGTGACCATGAACAAACTAGGGAAAACAGAGAAAAGGGAATACTGTACCCAGAAACAACAAAAAATACCAATACGCAAAATCTTCCACACATTTTTTAATTGCCTTTCATGGTTCTATTCAGTGACTTCTTTGAAGTAAACTGTAATTTCATTTATGACCCTTGCTAACACAGTAGAGGTAAGAGGTCATGCACTAAATTCAAACATTTCCATTCCTTTCATCACTTTTTTTATATTTACATGAGAAACTCTTCATCCCACAACATGTCTCTACAGAAACAACATTTTTCACCATCATCTCTGCCAACAACACCATGATAGAACAAGTAAAGCACACAAAATTATTGGGTATAATCATACATGGCCAGATGAAATTCAACTACCATGTATCGCACATGATTAAAAAAAATATTATACAGGGTCTGGATGGAGAGATGATAAAATCAGCAAGCAGAGATAAGTAGTATTGCTGGAATTTAATTATCGTCAAGTCTTGGTGAGTCCCTTCCTGAGCTGGATCCTGTTTTTACAAAATCTCACCAGGATGACAGTGATATTTAACCTGTATTTCTTATAACATATATAATGGACAGAAGTAGGTTAAAAAATAAAAAAAGACAGTTGGGTGCACAAGTCCCAGGATAAAAAAATTGCCCAATCTTAGCAGGTGTACTGGTGCCAGGACTGGAAACAATGGCATTGTAGAATCCTTAAAACATGGAAACATTCCTACAATGGGGTTAGGTCAAGCTCAGGGGGAGGATGGCCCTCCTGTTGTAGAAGGAAGTATTTGTAGTCCACAAAAAAACACAAAAACTGTCAGGCAAAAAACAGCCATAAAGATGATGGAGTGGACTACTGAATACAAGAAAGAAATAATGTATTGTTACTATTATGCAAAAAGCCCAGAATTTCAAGATATTCAGAAAGGTTAAGAGTGAAATTAGAGGAAAGAAAAATTCTTCCACGAGAAGAACTGTCAAAAGCTTCAAATGCACATTTGTGTTCATTAATACAACAGATTCATGAAAATCATTACACAGACCAAGAAACCTTGTTACATTTGGGAAAAAAGCAACTGAGGAAGTGCAAAAATATAAGCAACAAAACCTAGAGATTTTTGAAAGGTATAACAAAGAAACATGCATATGGGTAAGAAAGAAAGATCTGATGTGGTGTAATATTTATACAATGGAGAAAGTCTAACTAAACAATACAAAAAAAAAGGCAGATCCAAAGATATTTGAAGAGAAATACAGGCAAAGGTACCTAGATATGGAAAATTTCACAATACAAAAAATAAGATCACAAAGGCGGAACATACAACAAAAGATTAGTAAGGAAGAAGTTAAATAAATAAAAGCTTAAGTTACAGAATACTACAAAGTGAAAGATTTGGTGTAGTAAGTCTAACACTAGTGATGGCACAGCATGACAAATCAATGAGTCCCCAAAGTAAGGAGAAATAGGTAGAGGGAGAGACATCTGAAGAAGAAATATGGACATGGGAAAGAAAAAGAGATTTAATATGGTGCATTATTTATGCAAAGAAGAAAACAAAACAAATCAATACAAAAAGCACCACAAAATATATCTGAAGAGAAATACAGCCAAAGTTTGGATATGGAAAATTTTACAATACAAAAAATAAGAAAACAAAGGGGGAAAGCAGAAAAGAGGATTAGTTATGAAGAAGTTAAAGAAATACAAACTGAAGCTATGGATTACCTGCAAAGTGAAGGATTTAGTAATTCAACTCTGGTAATGTCACAGCATGATGGAGCAGTGAGTCCCCAAATTAAGGAGAAATAGGTGGAACAAGAAGCATCTGATAAGTTGCCACATGAAGATACTCTGGAGCCTGCAGCAGGAAACCAGTAAAAAAGTTTAGCTGAAATTGCACAGTAAGGGAAGGAGTAGGTAATGCTGACAACTCTGATGCAGTCAGTTTTGTGGAGTGACAGACCAATGAGTTACCATATGAAAGATCAATGGATGATGCAATATGCAACTGAAGAGAATGTGCCACAGAAAGATGTTCTGGAACTTTCTGTAGAATGCCCACAGACAATGGTGAACAAAGAATGTGCCCTCAGTTTAGAAGAAAATGATCTAAGGAAATAATTTCTGGATTAAATAAAGATGGATAGCCATATTAAGTTCGATAAAAGAAACAGATTACAGAAAGTCAGTAAGACCCAAAATGTTAGAAGTCTGATAAAACAAATGAACATGGTAATCAAGACTATTATCAGAAGTAAATAGGATATATTACTGTGCAGCCAAGCTTTACCACAAAAAAATGGCAATAAGGAAAAGGAAGGAGAGAAATCAAATGCCATTGTGGAGTTATTGAATATAAAAACATATAAAGCAATTAAGACAAGAAGTGTCACTGTTAGAAGAGTATAGAAGAAGGATCAGATCAACAAAAATACTTAGAAAGATAGACGTGATAAAAGCAATGTGCAGTATTAGAACAGACCGGGATCTACCATACAATAGATTGCCAGTAATAAACTAAAAATATCAGGACAGACAGAAAAACTTCAAAGATATGCAGATAAATATAAAGGAAAAGTACAAAATGAGCAATTTATTGATAACCCCAAAACGTGTTATAAAAAATGGGAAACAAAGCAAAAGGAACAGAAACACCACCAAAAAACAGAAGAAATAGCCACATTTTGGAGAAATATCTACGAAGACCCAGTAGAACATAATAAAGATGCTGAATGGATAGAAGAAGTAAAACTAACAGTAAGAAGTTCAAATGTTAAATGGCATGAAGTGGGGCCAGAAACATTAAACAAAATTAATAAATGCTCCTAATTAGAAAACCCCCAGGCCCAGATGTAATACATAACTTCTGGCTAAAAGTATTAATATCTTTATAAGAAGACTTAGCTCTGAGTAAGTACTACTTATGTGCGTACCCCAAACAGGCACCGACCTGATTAACTACAGGAAAAACGATACTCCGCCTTAAGAGTGAACCTGTAAGCTATCCTAAAAACTATAGACCCATAACTTAATTTCCAACAATGAATAAACTATACACTGGAATTAATGCTGACAGACTTTGTAGTCATTTAGAAGCAAACTCAATCATAGTAATACAACACAAGGGTAACAAAAGAAAGTCATACGGAACAACGGATCATTTGTTGTTAAAAATAAAGTCATAATGGAGAATTGCAAAAAGGGGAAGAATTTTAAGTATAGCATGGATAGATTTCAAAAAAAGCATTTGACAGCATCCCCCATTCATGGATAAAGGAATGCTACAGATGTATAAGACACGCCCTACATTGATCAATTACATTACAGTGACAGTGAAACAGTGGCAAACCACACTGCAGCTAAGCCATGATAAAGGACAAATTACCCATCAATATGGGTGTTCCTCAAGGCTCAATATTAGGTCCCCTTCTTTTTAAAATCTTTACTAATCAACTTTACCAATCTTGTCCCAGTCCTCCTTCATTCAGTATGCTGATGACTCCACTATCATCTCTTTTGCTGACAACCCTTTTGATCTACTAACCATTACACAAACATCCTTCAACCTTACTGAAACCTGGCTATCTAACAATCAACTTATTCTTAACAAAACTCCTCCTCTTCCTCCATAAATCCCTCTACCACCTTAAATCTTCATTTACCATCTCCACACTAAATAACATTTTCATTACCTCCAAAACTCATACTAAGCTCCTTGGTGTTACCATAGATGATCAGCTCAAATTTGATCTACATGGAAATCACTGCATTAAGGAAACTCACCAAAAGCTTGGTCTATTATACAAAAATAAAAGGTTCCTCACCCCTGACTCTAGAATTTCACTAGCTCATGCCTACCTCCTTCCTAATCTCTTCTATGGCTCACAAATTCTAACTAATCTACAGTCTTCACTTATCTCCAAATTAGAATCTACCTACAACAAGTTAGCCAGATTCGATGCTAATCTGTCCTTTATATCTCATCATTGCCTAGCTCTGAGGGCTCTCAGCTGAATAGAGTTTCCGAATCAACTCTTATTTTCTCAACTTCTAGTTATTCATTCTATCCTGAATAAACCCTCCACCTGCCCAAGTACCTCTGCATTTATCTCCCTCTACTCCCCCCTCAATTTCTCAGAAGCTCTGACTAATAACTTCTGCAAATTTACAAACCTAAAAAATCAATTGGACAGTATCTCTACAGCTCTTTTCTTGCCACCCAATGGGAAAACTTCCTTTTCCCCTGAGAAATATTTTCAATGTCCATGAATTTAAGAAAACACTTAAACTCCATCTAAATAGCACTTGGACTTGTCTCTGTAATCATCCAACTTGAATCCTTCCCCTATTCTAGTTATATTTTTTTACTATCATTGCTTACATTGTCAAAGTATTTCTACATTTTTGTCATGTACTTTATCAACTTCTTATTTTTATTGTTGTAATGTGGAGTTTTCTCCCTGGGCCTCCGTTGAAAAAGGGCTATGCCCAGTTGGACCATCCTGGTTAACACATGTCAAATAAATAAAATAAATAAATTAATTATTATTCCAGGAATAACAATTCAAAGGGGAATATTCCAGGATGACTTTGTTACATCGATCTGTTGTCTTGCCCTTAACCCATTTAGATGTCTAGTTAACAGATTAGGTCAAGATTACAATTTGGCTCCCAGAACACAACAAAATGTAAAGACTTCTCATCTTCTTTTTGTGGATGATTTAAAACTGTATTGTTCAGCAGATAAAGACCTGAAAACACAACTGGAAGTGGTCACAACTTTCTCAGATGATTTACGAATGTCATATGATCTTCATAAATGTGCAAAAGGAACATTTAAAGCAGCAAAGCTGTAACACATATAAGTCTGGGTCAGAAATGTGATATAACGGAAGTTGAGTAGGCGGGAGTGTATAAATATTTGGGAATTAATGAAGGATCAACAATAAAACATGAACAAATGCAAACAAAACTCAGTAAAGAATATTTTAGAAGACTAAAATTAACACTAAAAACAGCCCTGACATCGAGGAACAAGTCCAAGCTATATACCAATTTGCTATTCTTGTTCTAACTTTCATTTTTAGGGCAACTAACTGGCCTCAAAAGGTATTGGATGAGCTGGACAGGAAAACAAGAAAAATTCTTCATGCGTATCAAATGAAATATAAAAATCAGTGCATACCAAGATTATATATTCCTTGTTCTGAAGGAGGTATGTGCCTCCTTGAAATTGATTTACTAGTCCAGATCTGCAATCACAGGACTGAATACATATATGCTGACCTCATCAGATCCAAACATAATGAAAGTTTTAAAACATGAGGGGAATAAGTCTAAGATGACTTCACTGCTTAGTTTAGCAGAAGCATATCAGTGTCAAGCAAGAATGGAAACAAAAACAGAAGTAGACAAAAACTGAATGTGCAAAAAAGCAAAAGAGAATATAAGGAGAGTGACAGGATGAAATGGCAAGAAATATGGAAAAGACAAATATAGTTACAAGTGCAGAAAACTCCTGGAACAACCTCATGTCAATCAGGAACTGACACAGGAATGGTTAAGAAGAGATGAATTGAAATCAAAATATCAAAGGTTAATATTGGCAGCTCAAAATAATGGACTATGTACACGTTGTTGTACACATTGGCTCCACTGAGCATGTGGAAGAAACAGATAAATGCAAGTTCTGTAAAACATAACTGGAAACAGTTGCACATCTTGTTGCTGGGTCTGATTCACTAATGCAGAGGGCCTGTGTACTGACAGGGATAGCAATGTACCAAGACTGCTGTATTGCGGATTGTACTGAAGCAGCTGAGAAGCATTAGAAACATGAGCCACAAATCATTACAGGGAATGAAGAAGTTCACATCACATGGGATGACTCATTACCAGCAGTTTAAAAAACATATGTGAGAAAACCAGATACAGCAGTCCATGAAAAGAAGACAAACGTAGCCCTGATCAATGAAATTGCTACATCCAGTGATTAGTGTCTTGTGTAATGAAAGACAAAACGTCCTAAGTACCAGGATTTGCAGGCAGAATTGAGGGCAATGAGAAATAAGGATACCCAGATAGTTCCAATAGTAGTAGAAGCAACGGGTCTAAAAAATGAAATTATGGTCTTATTTAGATATGTTACAGATACATGTAACTCCTTATGAACTGCAGAAGGAGTCAGTTCTGGGCACACTGCGAGTGCTGCAAAGAGCACTTTTGGCTAACATCAAATACTGAAACAATACTAATTCCATAAGCTTTAACATACTTTGATTTAGGAATGGGTCTATTACAATCATGGTATTAGAAACCCAAAATAATTGCAGAAATTAAACCAGAGACAGTAAAAACCTATCTCACTGTCACAGCCAGAAGACAAATAGCCTCTGCCTTCTTACTGCCATCTCTCCTCAACGCTGCCCCAATCTTCACTAACCTTCAAGTCTCACAACTGCCCAGACTTGAGCAATGTTATAATACAACAGCCAAATTTTCAGCAAACTATAACAACAAAATACATCTCTGCCTAGCCCTCAGAGAATTAAATTGGTTAGAACTACCACATCATCTAGCTCTCTCACAGCTAACTACAATACACAGACTTCCCTGTAAGCCAGAAAATGTAGCAGTCCTTAACTTAATATATTACTTCTCCAAAAGAAAAATCACTAATCACTTTAACCAAGTCATCTAATACTGCAGGTGAATTTCTAAATTCAAATATTGCAGCTAAGCTTTAGAACCACATCCCGCTACTGCTGAAATTCATTCAGAATGCAAACTCATTTAAAACACAACTAAAGCTTCACCTATCAAATCAGTGGCTCTGCTCCTGTACATCTCCAGGATAAATGCCACTGTTGTCTCCAGCTTGTCATACTGTCAAACCATTTCTCTTCTTTTAGAATTCCGTACTTCACAACCAGTCTTCAGCTATACCTGAATCATTGTAATAGCATCTCCCTTCTATACTAATTATGTTGTGACCCTGCTTATTCCTATCTCTATACTTCTAATATTAACCTTATTACAGCTACATTTCCAGGGCTTTTTTGGGGCCGGTACGCAT
The DNA here is from genome assembly GCF_019279795.1 of Protopterus annectens. NCBI lineage: Eukaryota > Metazoa > Chordata > Ceratodontiformes > Protopteridae > Protopterus > Protopterus annectens. The sequence goes on along the minus strand of NC_056748.1, from coordinate 187,372,422 downwards.
CGGTATGACATAGTGGCACCTCTGCTGCCCTGTTTCTTTAAAAAAAAAACTTTCTTTTTTAAAGGCGTTCTTCTTTAAGAATGCCTTTTGCATCAGGTCGCACAGATGCAAAAGAGCTTCAGCATCTGTGCAACTGATCGTTTACATCTTCCTGGTCTGCACGTACAGAATTTAAATTCCTGAAGAAGTTTGAACTGTGGACCACGACCGGACAACTGAGTGGTAGGTGTGCATATGTGTTTAAGTTTTTAAGAGGAGTGTGTGTGTGCATGTGCTAGAAATAGGTGTGTGTGTGTGTGTGTGTGTGTGTGTGTGTGTGTGTGTGTGTGTGTGTGTGTGTGTGTGTGTGTGTGTGTGTGTGTGTATAAGAGGTAGGTAGGCATGTATGTGTGTTTGTGTATAAGAAGCAGGTAGGCGTGTGTGTGAGTGAAATGTCCAGATTTTTGCAGAATGTCAAGATTTTAGTCTCACATCCGTTGTCTGTATGATGACTGTGCCCTAGCCCAGCAATCAAGGAGCCTCAATCCTCACCACTAACACCAGGGAGGTCATCTCCTAGAAGAGGAAAGGATAACTAATACACACAATAAAGTACAATTTCCCTTAAGTGCACATAGAGATTACTGTCAGACTGGGGCTGGTTGCTCCCTTGCTCACCAGGTCCCCAGTAAGACTCCCCACTGGCACAGCTCTAGGGTCTAGATCTCAGCCTAGCTGGCAAGCTAACCTCCAGTACCCTCTCTGTCCAACCAGTGCTTCATGTCCCTGCCCAGGTAGCTGACACACACCCACACTTTGAGATAAGTATTTATACAATTTCACAGACACTCCTGGAAAGGTTGACACAGATTCTCCAGCTGTGCCCCTTTACCCAGATTATATGGCAGTAATTACTGCCACCACCAGCTTAATATAATTATCAGCTTGAAAGGGTGTCCAATTATTACTGTGAAATATTATTATCCAACTGGTAATGTGACTATTCAGTCTAAGGCTTATTAGAGTGGCCTATTACAATGAACTCTATAAATATGCAATGTACTCTACAGCCTACTTCTCTATACAAACCAGCCACAGGTAAAGGTTTTTAAAATATTTAATAATAAATAATTAAAACACAAGACAATACTACTACACCACAGAGACATCTAAGAGTTCAGAGATCACACAGAAACTTAAAATAATACAGTAGGACAGGTCTGATGTCAAAGAAAAACAATCTAACTTTTTAATCTTTAGCTAATCTAAAGAGAAAACACAGTGCTATAATCCTACTTACATACATAAAGAATAAGCAGTGCTGGGTTAGATGTCCAAGATCAAAATGCTCCCTAGTCTCTCACTCAACAATAGTTTTTAAACACTAACCAACAGCTCTCTAAGGACCTCCCAAATTACATCATTTTGAAACTTAGGCTGGAGTTCCCAGGCCACAAACTGCATTATTTAGCAAGTTAACACCTGCTCAGGAGACTACAACAATAAAATGCATTTCACATATACACTCTAGCAGAAACCACAGCAATAAAGCACCTTCCACATGTAAATTCTGGCCTTTCACTTTAACCTTAAAACAATGGGCCTGAAACCATCATCCAGACTCACTGGAGTTGACTTGTAAACATCAAAGAGATTCATAAGATCTTTTCAGCTTCAAAAGACACATTTGAAATGATTGGCTTGGTTTTCCTTACAGCAAATGCCAATGTTGCAACAATCTTGAAGTTCACATTTTACAGTGTTTTCTTTCACTGAAAAATACAAGCCTGTATTTTACATTTATTTATACAATAGATAGAATTATGTATCAAATTCTGTTTGGCTAGGCTGGCAGCCTTCGCCCATCTTCCACCAAACTTCACATCTCTTCCCGCCCGGGGAGCTCAAGCAAACATCACTTGAGAGTGTCAGGTCTATCTGGGTATACCTTACCCCATTCCCTGTCTTGAGAGCCCATCTGCACTGGCATTGCTACTCCCACTGTGGTGCTGCACTGACATATCATATGCTAGCAACCCCAGGCTCCATCTTAGCAACTTGGCATTTTGCTGACTGGCTCTGTTTAACCATGTTAGAGAGTTGTGATCTGTCATCACAGTGAATTTTCTTCCATACAGATAAGGCTGAAGTTGTTGTAGTGCCCACACTATGGCTAGACATTCCTTTTCTACCGCTGCATAGCATTCCTCCCTGGGTTGGAGCCTACGACTGAGATAAACCACTGGGTGCTCTTCTCCCTCTGAAGAAATCTGGCTAAGTGCAGCCCCCACCCCAGAGTTTGAAGCATCCACCTGCACAACAAATTCTTTGCTATAGTCTGGACTGGCTAATGCAGGGGGTCTTCCCAAAGCTTCCATAAGCTTCTGAAATGCCTGCAAACATGCTAGGATTCACCCTACCTTATCTGGCCTGTTTTTCATTGTCAGGTCTGTGAGGGGAGCAGCTATGGTACTATAATTGGGAATGAACTTTCTGTAGTACCCTGCTGTCCATAAGAATGCCCTCACCTGTTTTTTGGTAACAGGTGCAGGCCATGCCTGAATGGTTCTGGCCTTATCTTACCACTCTCCACTCTATGTCCTAGGTAGGAGATCTCTGCCATACCCACCTGACATTTGCTCGGCTTAATGGCCAACCCTGCCCTCTGTAGTCTGCCCAGCACCTTCCTGACATGATGAAGGTGCTCTTGCCAGGAATGGCTGTAGATAACAATATCTTCCATGTAAGCAAGAGCAAACCCTCCTGCTCCTGCTAAGATATGATCTACCAGCCTCTGGAAAGTTACTGGGGCATTCTTCAACCCAAAGGGCATCTTTGTGAACTCATACAAGCCAAAAGGAGGGACAAAGGCTGACGTCTCTCTAGCACTGGGAGTCAAAAACACCTGCCAGTAACCCTTGGTAAGATCAATGATTGTAAGATACTTAGCACCACCCAGCTGCTCTAGGGCCTCATCTGTCCTAGGCATGGGGTATGCATCTTCCTCTGTGTGACTAATTTCCTGTAATCCACACAAAACCTGGTGCTGCCATTGCTTCTTTGGCACCAGTACCACTGGGGAGGCCAAGGGACTATTGGACTCCTAAATCAACCGTAGTTCCAACATCTCCTGTACCTCTTCCCTCAGAGTCTGTTTGACTCTCTCAGATACCCTATAAGGGGCCTGCCTGATTGGCCTTTGGCGTCCTGTATCCACCTTGTGCTGCACCAGGTGGGTGCTCCCTGGTTACCTGGTGAACATGCCCCGAAACTCCTGCAACACTACTCAGATTTCTCCAACCTGGGTAGGAGATAGCTACTGGGACATTGCTACCTCAAGCCTCACTGAGGAGATCAGTCACAAGATCTTTCTCTGACTCCTCCTGTAATCCACTGCAAATTCTCAGTACAAGGACCTCCCTGTCATGGTAAGGTTTCATCATGTTAACATGGTAAAATTTGTGCCCCTGCCTTCTGTCTAGCAATTCCACCATGTAGTTAACATCACTTACCTTTCTTACCACATTGTAGGGTCCCTCCCAAGCTGCTTGCAACTTGTTGTGTCTGACAGGAATGAAAACCATCACCTGCTGCCCTACAGCTATCTCTCTAACTCGAGCATTCCTGTCATACCACACCATTTTCTGTTGTTGGGCTTCTGCCAGGTTCTCCTGGGCCAGGCCCATGAGTTCCCTGAGCCTTGTTCCTGAGGTTCAGGACATATGCCACAACAGACTCCTTGTGAGACTCACACTCACCTTCCCAATCATCTTGAATTAAATCTAGAGGTCCCCTCACCCTATGCCCATACAGCAACTCAAAGGGTGAAAAACCTGTGGATTCCTAGGGAACCTCTCTGTAAGCAAACAACAGATGGGACAAATATTTGTCCCACTCACTCTTAAACTGATCTGCAAATGCCTGTAGCATGGACCTGATTGTAGAGTTTAACCTCTCAACAAGACCCTTAGTCTGGGGATAGTAGGGGGTGGTCTTCATGTGCTTCACCCCACAGGACTTCCACAGACAAGCCAGCAGGTATGACATAAAATCGGCTCCTCTGTCAGACAGTATTTCCTTTGGGAAACCTACCCTCCTGAAATTCTCTAGCGAAGTACTTGCCACCTTCTCAGCCTCAATGGAGGACAAAGCCACTGCCTCAGGGTATCGTGTAGCATAATCTACAATCACTAGGATATACTTATTCCCTGTGGAACTTGCAGTACTCAGAGGACCCACAATATCTATAGCTACCCTCTGAAATGGCTCCTCAATCACATGCAAAGGCATCAAAGGAGCTCTCACCTTGTTTCCTGCCTTGCCTACCTTTTGGCACTGCTCACAGGTCCTGCAGTACCCTGTTACATCTCTGGAAATTCCATGCCAATAGAAGTTTTGTATAATAAGCCTCTTTGTACATTTTATGCCCATATGACCTGCAAAGGGAATATCATGGGCTATGGCTAGAAGCACCAGACAGTAAACTCTAGGCACTACTAACTGCTGTACTCTCTCACCTTCTAGCCCTCCCTCAGGGTTCCACTCTCTGTACAGTAACCCTTTGTTCCAGTATACATATTCCCCCTTCCCTTGAGAATCAGGTGCCTCCTAGCTACCTGCCTCAGGCCTTGCAATGTAGGGTCTGAGAGCTGAGCCTGTCTCAAGCCTCTCCTTGTAACCCTTCCCAGCTCCCCTTCCACAGGAAGTCTGACATCGTCTGACAGTTGTGCCTCACTGTCAGCCTGGGTACTACTACTCACCTCTACCTTTGCAGTCACTCTGTCTAAGGGACCATCAGTAACCACAAGCAACTGTGTCTCACCTTCAGTGTCACTGCTACAGAGCAGCTCCCTCCCTGAAGTAACCACCTCAGCAGTCCTGACTGCAAGTGTGCAGTCTGTCTGGGTCTCCCCCAGGCTACCAGACTTACATGCTTGTCTCCAAGCCTGACCGCATGTAACTGCACATGCGCAGGGTACTGCACTATCAAAATCATTCCCTATCAGGACATCTGCAGGTATATCCTCAAACACACCTACTTGCTGGCTTCCTTTTCCACCCTCCCAGTCAAGGTGAACCCTAGCCAAAGGTATTTGGAATGGGATCCCTCCTAAAGCCTAGACTAGAGTAGACTTCCCAGGCAAGTCGAGTTCCTCTGTAACCAGTGCAGGCTTAAAGATGGTTATATCAGAGACTGTCTCTCTCTTAACAATGGCCTCTTTGCCATTCACTACAATAGAATATGACCTCTGGTGGAAGTTTGGTACCCTTGTTGTCTCAAGACAACCTACTATTGGCATTTTGTCTTTCCCACTTACTGGCTCCCTCACCTTTGGTTCCCCAACTTGCCTCTGTGGACACCTGTATGCCACATGGCCCCACTGGTTGCATCCAAAACATTTCACCCTAGCTCCTGGACATGTACCTGGACTAGTGGCTTCCCCTGCTACTGGGGGATTCTGTTGAGGCAGTCTGTACTGCCCACCATGGGTTCCTTTAGACACATGAGCAGTACTGGGGGTCCGCTTCCTGTGCAGGGCTGCCCTGCTGGCCAGGTATAGGTCTCCCTTCTTCCACAACTCCTCTGAAGTAGCACACTGTCTATCAGCTAACAAGATCCTCATGTCCTCAGGCAAAGTGCTAAGGGCTAGTTCCCTTACCAAAAGGTCTGCCAGCCCTTCAAAAGTGGTGACCTGACATCCACTCACCCAGCTATGAAAATAAGTGCTCAGTTCAGCAACATATTCACATACATTTTCATCTGCCTTGTGTCTATGCTCATGAAACCTTTTCCTATACATTTCAGGTGTTAGCGTAAAACATTCCAACAAGTGTCTTTTTACAGCAGTATAATCAAAACAGTCAATGTCATGCATTTTTTCTAAAAATTTACAGCTTTACCATGGAGTAAGGGGGGGGGGGTCAGGAACCATACCCAGAGCCCTTGGTCATCTTCATACTGTTTACATAACAACTCAAACATATGAATGAAGCTATCAAAATTATCCTCCTCTTTAAACTGTGGAAGAAATTTACTGACCTTTTGTGCTTCTGGGGTCCGGTTACTCCCTTCCTCATTACCTCCATGACTCTGGCAAAGAGTCAGCATTTCCCTCTCATGCCTTCTCTGCCGTTCATTTTCCTCAGCTTGTAGATTCCTCATTTTCTCAGCTGCTTCTAGTTCCATATGCCTGGCCTCCAACTAAAGTCTCTTTAGCTCCAGCTGGATTTTTAAGTCCACTGCAGAAAAGTTGACCTGTCCATTCTCCAAGGATATTGTATCTCCACTGTCAGTCTGATTGTCCTCCAGGCTGCTGTTTTCTGATGCAGCTGTAACCAAGGCTGCAATCAGGTCTGCCTTAGTCAGGTTTTCATGCACCAGTCCTCTAGCCTGGCACATCTCCGCCAGCTGGCTCCTTGTCAGCTTTCCATACTCCTCTGCTGACATGCTGCCTGATCACCCTGGCTAACACTAAGCTAACAAAAGAAATAAAACAATTGTGATCTGAACTTTGAGTATACACTGCGTGGCTGTTTTAGAGTACAAAACACTTTTAGAGATCACTGATAAGCTACAGGAATTCGCTCAACCCAGACCACTACAAGCCAATTAGTGTTTGCCAACTAATCAATATGTGATGTGGATCCCCACCACAGCAAACCAATATGTGATATGATATCCCAACCACTGCCACCAATATGTGACAACCGTGCCCTGGCCCAGCAATCAAGGAGCCTCAATCCTCACCACTACCACCAGGGAGGCCGTCTCCTAGAAGAGGAAAGGATAACTAATACAAACAGTAAAGTACAATTTCCCTTAAGTGCACACAGAGATCACAGTCAGTCTGGGGCTGGTTGCTCACCAGGTCCCCAATAAGACTCCCCACTGGCACAGCTATAGGGTCCAGATCTCAGCCTAGCTGGCAAGCTAACCTCCAGTACCCTCTCTGTCCAACCAGTGCTTCATGTCCCTGCCCAGGTAGCTAACACACACCCACACATTGAGATAAGTATTTATACAATTTCACAGACACTCCTGGGAAAGACTGACACAGATTCTCCAGCTGTGCCTCTTTACCCAGACTATACAGTAGTAATTACTGTCACCACCAGCTTAATATAATTATCAGCTACCCAAAGGCCCTTGAAATGGTGTCCAATTATTACTGTGCAATATTATTATCCAATTGGTAATGTGACTATTCAGGCTAAGGTTATTAGAGTGGCCTATTACAATGAACTCTATAAATATACAATGTACTCTAGAGCCTACTTCTCTATACAAACCAGCCACAGGTAAAGATTTTTAAAATATTTAATAATAAATAATTAAAACACAAGACAATACTACTACACCACAGAGATATCTAAGAGTTCAGAGATCACACAGAAACTTAAAATAATACAGTAGGTCAGGTCTGATATCAAAGAAAAACACAATCTAACTTTCTAATCTTTAGCTAATCTTAAGAGAAAACACAGTGCTATAATCCTACTTACATACATAAAGCATAAACAGTGCTGGGTTAAATGTCCAGGATCAAAATGCTCCCTAGTCTCTCACTCAACAATAGTTTTTAAACACTAACCAACAACTGTCTAAGGCCCTCCCAAATTACATCATTTTGACACTTAGTCTGGAATTCCAAGGCCACAACTGAATTATTTAGCAAGCTAACACCTGCTCAGGAGACTACAACAATAAAAGGCATTTCACATATACACTCTAGCTGAAACCAGAGCAATAAAGCACCTTCCACATGTAAATTCTGGCCCTTAACTTTAAACTTAAAACAATGGGCCTGAAACCTTCATCCAGACTCACTGGAGCTGACTTGTAAACATCAAAGACATTCATAAGATCTTTTCAGCTTCAAAAGACACATTTGAAATGCTTGGCTTGGTTTTCCTTACAGCAGATGGCAATGTTGCAACAATCTTGAAGTTCACATTTTACAGTGTTTTCTTTCATTTAAAAACACAAGCCTGTATTTTACATTTATTTATAGAATAGATAGAATTATGTATCAAATTCTATTTGACTAGGCTGGCAGCCTTTGCCCATCTTCCTCCAGTCTTCACAGTCTGTTTCTCATAAAGCTGTGTTTTTCTGGCAATCCCTGGCAAATCATTGAGGATTAAGACAGCAAATAATGGCAGACATCTGAGCTTTAGACTTCATATCTTTTAGAAAGTTCATACTAATGCAAAACTTGTTATTTTGTCAACTTTCTAAGTTTGTAAAAGCAATATTTAAAATATGTCCCTATTTTTGGACAGTTGCCCCCCCCCCCCCCAATTATGTGTGTCTTTGTCTAGGTTTCTTGCTCTAAAAGGTTGAGAACTATGGGGAGGGTCTAAGAGAGAGGTAGGGGTGTATATGTGTGTATTACCTCTCAACTGTACAGACTTTCACAGAATGTCCAGATTTTTGCCTTATATTTTTGGTCTGTTCCTCATAAAAATTGTCTTTTTTTTGAGAAATTACTGGGATAATCTAAGGATTGAAGTTACTAATGGCATACATTTGAGTTTAGTTTCAGACTTCATATCTTTTAGAAAAAGAAGTTATGTCTTACCATAACGTTCCATCTGTATTGTTGATCCTCGTTCAGTCATTACATGCCAGCTACAAACTCGCAAGCTAAAACTCTTACCCAGAATTCCCCTCTTCCTGTTACCTCAGATTGAGTTTGCAAGTCAAAAGAAGGTAGAGGCTACCTCTGGTCAAATGACCTAAAAGAACCAGATGGTGAGATCCACTAGAAGCAACAGGAGGGGGAAGGAGGGAGGGTCGTAATGACTGAATGAGGATCAACAATACAGATGGAACATTACGGTAAGACATAACTTTTTTATCTGATATTGTTAATCCCCAGCTACCTTTATTCCTGGGAGGCTCTCATGGAAGGACATTCCTGAGCACCACAGAACCAAAATATGCACTTCCCCTGGAAGCTAAATCCAATTTGTAATGATTGATGAAGATATGAGGCGTAACTCAGGTTGTAGCTGCACAGATGTCATGTAAGGAAGCTCTGGCATGGAAGGCAGGAGAAGTTGCCACCAAACTTGTCAAATGAGCCTTGATGGTAGTCGGCAAAGGAATATTACGTTGTGTATAAATGAAGGTCACAAGGTCTTTCAACCATCTAGCCAATGTGACCTTAGCAACAGCACATCCTAATCTAGGTCCAGAATAGGCCAAAAATAACTGGTCTGATTTACGAGAGGCATTAGTCCTATTCAGTAGAAGTGATTTTGCCTGTGAATATCTAGGGTATGTAGGCAATACCCTCCTCTATTTGAATGATTGGGGAAGAAAACTGGCAATTCAATGGTTTGATTAATGGACATTTCAGAGATCACTTTTGGCAGAAAGGAAGGATTAGTTCTCAAAGACACTCTATCTCTATGAAAAATCAAGTATGGACTCTTGATGCATAAGGCTTGAAGCTCAGAGATACAGCTGGCAGAAGTAATGGCGACCAAAACAAGGTTTTCCATGACAAATATTTGAGGTCGCATGAAGAAGCTGGTTCGAAAGTTGGCAGTGTCAGAGCTTGTAGAACTAATGACAGGTTCCATGGTTGAATAGGTTCTCTAAAAGGGGACTTCAGATGATTCACATCTTTTATGAAGGTCTTGCATAATTTGTGTGACATAATAGAGGAGTCTTGGACACCCTCATGGAAATTAGATATTGCAGCCAAATGAACTCTAATAGTAGAGGCCAACAGACCCAATTGGAATAGATCAGCTAGATACTCTAGTACTATCGACACTAATGCTGAAAAATGATCTACTTGCTTTTCTTTCAGCCAACAGGTAAATCTTTTCCACTTGCTTAGATAAGTAATTCTAGTGGAAGACTTATGAGATGCAATAAAGATGTCCCGTACTGGTAAAGAAAGATAATTCTAGCTGGCAATCAAGGGAATTGGAGGAGTCAAGCTGTAAGCTTCAGGCTGTCCAAGTTGGGATGAATCAGATTCTGTGGATGGGAGATCAAAACCGGGTTTGGATGGAGGATCCATGTTTGATCTAGCAGGTGAGGCCAAAGGAAGGGGAACCAAATCTGACAAGGCCAATATGGTGCTATGAGGATCACATTGCTCTTCAACCGACTGGCTTTCTTCAGAAACTGGGGAATGAGGGGAAGAGGTGGAAAAGCATAAAGAAGACCCGAGGGCCAATTGTGGACTAGAGCATCCCTGGGTGACTGTCCCAGAGGGGGAATCAGGGTGAAGTAGTTGCTGCATTTGTAGTTGGTCGGGAATGCAAAGAGGTTGCAGCAAGGACAGCCCCAGCGGTAGTAGATCTCCACCGTTATCAAGGGATTCAAGGACCACTCATGAGGTTGTAGAATGCACCTGCTGAGTCTATCTGCTATCACATTGGAACTCCCATGAATGTGCATTGCTAGAAGAAAACAGTTGGTAGCCATCGCCCATTGCCATATCCTCATGGCCTCTCGACAAAGGGGGAAAGATTTGGTTCTGCCCTGTTTGTTGATGTACCAGACCACAGCCATGTTGTCTGATTGTATTGCAATAGTCCCAGACGGCAGCAGGGGATGGAATGCTTGCAATGCCAGAAGCACCGGCCTCAGCTCCAGAACATTTATATGTAGTTGGGCCTCCAATTTGGACCAAGTGCCTTGGACTGTCTGACTCTGACATAGCCCCCCCCCCACCCCATCAGGGAGGCGTCCGTGGTCACTGTAGCCCTGGGTTGCTGGGGGGAGAAGGGGCGAGACCATTGTGACAGGTTGTGGGTCATCCACCAATTTAAATCCTGTTTGCACCTGTGAGTTACTCAAATCTTGGCTGAAAGAAGATGCTGAGAAGGATACCATTAGGTGAGCAGTAGCCATTGTAGAAGCCTCATGTGAAACCTGGCCTGAGGGACAATGGTGATGGAGGCTGCCACGGAACCCAACAGCTGTAGGACAGAGTAAGCCATGAATTTCTCCCTTGAAACGATTGGGATCAGTTGTTGCTTTATTCTTAGAATTCTGTGCTCTGGAATGGATGCTCTGCAATTCTTTGTATCCAATATGACCCCTATGAATTCTGTGGACTGAGATGGGGAGAGATTGGATTTTCGCCAGTTTATGGTTATGCCTAGCCTTTTTGAAATGAGGAGAGAGTATGCCAGGGCTTCTTCCAATAGATGTCTGGTGGGGGGTGGAGATGAGCCAGTCGTCTAGGTATGGAAACACCTGGAATCCTTGTAGTCACAAGTGAGCTGTGATGACTGCCATGCACTTTGCGAACACTCTGGGGGCTGTAGAGATTCGGAAGGGCAGTACTCTGAACTGGTAGTGATTGGCTCCCACACGGAAGCACAGGAATCTTCTTAATGGCCTGTCAACTTTTATGTGGTAGTACGCATCTTGAAGATCTATCGAGCACATCCAATCATCTTTTTCCAAAAGCGGGAGGATAGACTGTATTGTGACCATCCTTAATTTTTTGTAGTCTTACAAACTTGTTCAATACACTGAGATCCAAAATTGGTCTCCAGTCCCCGGTTTTCTTTGTCACCAAAAATAGTCTTGAGTAGAATCCAGATCCTATCTGGTCTGGAGGGACTATTTGGATGACTCTTTTTCTTAGCAGCTTTGCTATCTCTAGTGCTGCTTCTTTCCTTTGACTGGGTGAAACGTCGGGTAAGTTTGTTGGGGAGGCAGGACAAAGATCGAAGGGGATATGGTAACCTCTGGTTATTATCCTTTGTACCCAAGAGTCAGTGGTGATGGTTAGCCAGGCAGAAGGGTACAAGGAGAAAAAACCCCCAACCACCTCCAGAGGAAATGAGTTGGGCCACTCTTCAGGAGCGCTGATAGGATTGACCAGGAAAAGAGTCCCTGGTACTCTGGTTACACGGACCCCCCACTGCCCCAAAAGGGGCATCTTCCCTGTGAGTTTCCCCCTCTGCCTCTAGGGGAGAACTCAGCCTGTGTGTCACGGAAAGGACCCTGAGACTTTCTATACCATATCTTCCCATTCTTCTGCTTTCTGGTGAAAGCACATTGAGGGGAACTATAATGGACACCTATGGCAGAAAGGGTCTTACCGTCCTGTTCACATCTGGCCAGTGTGCTTTTAACTTTGGGTCCAAACAATGAAGAGGCTTCGATGGGAGCATTGAGAAAGGAAGCCTTGAAGGGTTCCGCGAAATTACATAAGCACATCCAGGCGTGCCATCTCAAAACAACGCCTGAACTCACTGCTCTAGCTGCTCCTTCTGATGCGTGAGATATCAGGCACATGGAGGAGTTTGATATCGATTCAGTGGTAGCCAGCTGAGAGGCCACATTGTCACGGACCTCTTCAGACACTGCACCAGCCAAAGTTTCAGAGAGCTCAGATACTAAATCCCTTTGAAACCTGGTGAAGTGTGCCATATAATTCAGGGACCTGATTGCAAAGGTCGCTGATACAAAAGTACGCTTCCCTATTCTGTCGAGAGCCCATGACTCTTTGTTGGGGGGGTGGACAGTCTGGCTTTCTTCTTCCGCCAGGTCCTTCTTGGTTGTGGCCGCCACCACCAGAGCATCTACAGGAAGACCTTTGGACCAATGGGGGTCAGTAGCAGGAGGGGACAAAATTTTATCTGGCCTCTGGGGAATGGCCTCAATGGTGTCAGGAGCCTTCCACGCATGCTGCATGATGAGCCGGACCAGTTCATCGGCAGGTGGAGTAACCCAGGAGGTAGAGGGCTGGGCGCAAAAGGCCTGCAGGAACACAGACTCTTCAGAGGTCAGATTAGAGGGCTGCCAATCACCTCTCTGTTTAAGGATTTTGAGGATCTCACCAAAGGATACCTCAGAGGGTGAGCAAGGGGATCCTTCCCCATCATCAAAGTCTATGTATTCAGTAAGGGACTCCTCTGTGGAGTCCATGTGCTTCCTCTTGCATGAGCTTTTGCGATGATCTTCCTCAGAGGGAGAAGATGGGGAAGACAACACAAAATGGGTTTACTGTGGGAGTACATCCTGAGGCCTTTGCGCCTGGTGTTCGCTAGGAGCGACTTGTGTACATAGTGGTCCAGAGGAGGGTGGGGAGATTGACAGCACAGTATCACCAGCAGACACTAAAGCCTTCTCCGTTAGTTGGAAGGCCAGTCCACCTGAAGAGGGGTGAGTGTCCTGGACAGGGGTCATCCCTCCCCTAAGTGGCTCAGCCTGCCAATCCCTGGATGGCTGTGAAACAATTATGTACACCACAGCTGACATCCTGGGTCGTAAAAAAAACTCTCCTGCCATGAAGGTAACTGCAGTTCTTTAGTGAGGTCCATAAAGGGAACCATAGAGGGGGAAGACTGTGCTATATCTAGGGGCTTCAAAGGCAATGAAGGAGGAGAAATAGTAAGGGTCTTTGGCAAAGGGTGATCACCTCCCAAGGAAGGATAGGTCCTGGCGAGGGCGGGATACCTCTGGCCAAATGCACTTGATCCACAAGACGCAACACGTCGTGTTCAGAGAGACTTCTAGTGGATTTCACGGACACGGCTGAGGGGGAGTCAGATCTATCCACAGATGGAACAAGCTCGGTGCCCACATCACCAGTCTGCACTGAAAACAACGGTGCCGTAAGAGTCTGTACTACAGGTGTCTGCACCAAGGAAATCATTGGTGCCAAAGTCATGGTCTGCACCAACAGTAAGATCGTTACCGAAGTGGTTGTTGTGCTGAGGCTGGGACTGAAAAAATTGGTGTCAGTAACTGAGTTGTCGGTTCTGGGTAAGGTATCGGAGCCGATGTGGTTACAGTCTGCGCTGACAGGATAGTCGGTGCTGGTAGAGAGGTCTGAACCAAGGAGCCCCTCGGTACCGATAAGGTAAAGGGCACGCTAGTCGGTGCCGAAGTCAAAGATGGTGCCGATGGCCTCGGTGCCAAGGGTCTAGGCACTGAAAGTGCTGGAGCCGAAAAAGTCAGATCCGAAGTAGAAAGCTTAACTTTCTTGGGTCTCAGTTGATGGGAGTCCCCAGCCGGGAACGAAGGAAGAGATTTGGCCTTTGAAAGATCATCAGTCTTTTTCTTATGAGATATTGGAGGGGTTGAAGCCTCCGACCCAGAAATAGCCTCTGAAAAAGGAAATTTGAGTAGCCCCTTCAGTAACAATTTATTTTTCCTCTCAATCAACGTCCTGTTAGAGAAGTTCTTACAAATTCCACAGGGTGGATCAACTGATAAATGAGGCACACCCAAACAATAGACACACAGAGAATGTAGGTAATTTATGTCCACAATCTGAACATCTCTTAAATCCTGGACTACCCTTTTTATCCATGATAGAAAAGAATGAAATCAGAAAGAATACCAGCAATGGTACAAGAAATACCCGAAGGTAATGAAGAAAAGGGGTCTACCAATGATGGTATAGAAAAAAATACCTTGCGGTAAAAAGAAGAGATAGTCTCTAAATGTGATAAGGTAAGAGAAAACAATTTAGAAACTTTTCTGAGAGAAAAAGTTGTTTTAGACTAGAATGACAACAAATATTGTACTTAGCTTGACATGACCAAATGACGATGCGGCAAACGAAATCTGAGGTAACAGGAAGAGGGGAATTCTGGGTAAGAGTTTTAGCTTAAGAGTTTGTAGTTGGCACGAGCTTGGAACATGGCCAGCTCAGTTCTGAGGTCGGAACCGATACCGACACGTAAGGAATGAACGAGTATTAACAATATCAGATAATGCATTCTAACACAAATCCTGTTATTCTAGCAACTTTCTGAATTTATAAGGACAATATTTAAAATGTGTCCCTAGCTTTGGGCCTTTGTCCCTCCATTAAGACAGGCTTTGCCTAGACTTCTTGTGCTAAGAGGTATGGTGTGTGTGTGTGTGTGTGTGTGTGTGTGTGTGTGTGTGTGTGTGTGTGTGTGTGTGTGTGTGTGTGTGTGTGTCTGTAATAGATAGGTAGCATGCGTCTATATTACATAATCGAAACTTTTAAAAGTTCGAATGTCATATGGTCAACACCATATGATCGAACTTTTAAAAGTTTGAAAATGTAATAAAAAAAATAAACCAAAGGAAAAAACCTACCTGAACGGTTTAAGCAGGGGAGGCAAACCCCACTGCAGCCCCCACACCCCCCGCTCTTTAAATATACCAACTCCAAGATCGCACTACAGAGCAGAAAAGGGAACTCTTCCCATTCCGCACTGTACAGAGATCTCCATTGAAACATTTGAACTTTTAAAAGTTCAATCATATGGTGTCGACTATATGAAGTTCCAACTTTTAAGAGTTCGACAACGTGATATAGACCAGGTAGCATACCCTCAACTGACCAGGTTTTTGCAGAATGTCCAGATTTTTGCCCCATATTTTTGTTTTTTTCCTCATAAAAAGATTGAGGTTGCTAAATAATGAGATATTTGAGGTTTAGACTTCATATCCTTTAGAAAAATGCATACTAACACAAATCCTGTTATTCTAGCAATTTTCTAAGTTCATGAGAGAAATATTTATAATCTGTTCCTATTTATTTTAGACGTTGTCCAGACTTCTTACATTAAAAGGTTGAAGTGTGTGTGTGAGACAGTGAAATGCCCTAGTTAGGGTTAGCAGGGGGTTAGCAATTTGCTGAACCTTAGCTACAGGAAACAATAACCTGAATCCTCTACCCAAAATATGCAACTGTTTTGCTTAGCAAATGGTATCACTGTTGTGTGTTTAGAGTTTTAAAGCAATTTTAGTAGCACAGCACGTAGCATACTTTTGTTTTGATGCAGAAGGCTGTGGGTTCTACTCCCACAGCATGTAGTTGGATTGCTGATATTATGTGTTGGAATTTAAGAGGGTGGGGTGCTGCAGTCCTGAGTACATCCTCCTTTGGATAGGATGCCTAGCAAGGGAGCCCGCAGGATTTTTTGCAGGGGGGGTGCAAACCCAAGCCCCGCACATGCAACCCCACCCCCTCTGCTGCCCTCGCCCATGCAGCCCCACCCCCACCCCTGCCCACGCAGCCATTCCAGTGTCCCAATACTTGGCTATTTTTCCCCATTTGTCATAGACACTGTTCAAATCTCTCAGTGTGCATACTGTTTTATGCTTTACTTCTACAATGATTACAGATATTTGGATTTCATTTACAACTTTTATTTCAAATTTTATAGCACAAACACTGATAGACATTTACTAAACCTAAACAAAGCAATAGTCTTACAATGAAAAGAGACTTAGCATTAAAACTTCTCTACCTTTGAAACCCACATTCACCGAAACAACATTGAAACCCGCATTCAAAGAAAATGCATCCGGCCAGTGGCAGGGTAAGTTTACCTTTGGGCTGTTTTCAAATCATAGGCTCCTTGCACATATTTTTAGAACCATGCAAAAGGTATTTGATTCACCTTCCTGACTGTATTAATTATACTATACAATAACTTGAATTATATCCCTTGTATAATACAGCACCACTTGTTAGAGTGTGTTTTAAATTTATAGTTCTGAACATTTTTCCTTTAAGCAATGAAACAAATCATATGAACCAATAATGACAACCTGCCCAGTTCAGAACATTTCAACCATAAAGGGCCACTCTTCTCAAACTTATGTCATACAATCCACCAATATCAATCAATATGCAAAATCTTTGCAGAAGTAAAACTCATCTGAATAATTCCACATTAAAGAGATCTGAAACCAGTGAAGAGGTTGTTGCTAGGAAACAACTTTATATTTCAGTGTTTCATCTACAAATTCACTGCCTGCTGCCCTTGAAAAATAAATTGCCTATGTTATATTAAAAAAATGGTAAGCTGGTATATTGCAATAGGGAATGGGTGGCAAGCTGAAAAACAAGTTCATAGTTATTAGGCATCTCATCCAATGGAGGACATACACCCCCTTAAAATACAAATCTACATGTTGTGGGAGTAGAACCTACAGCCCTCTGTATCAAGATGCAAGTATGCTACCTGCTGTGCTGCTTTAAAAATTCTATACCACAATAGTGATACTATTTGCTAAACAAAACAGTTGCACATTTTAAGCAGGCTTAGCATGAGCAGCAGTAAAACTCTCTTCCCTTGAAGCTCACAATTCCTTGAAAACGCACTTGAAAATAAATTCCACCCGCTAACTCTAGAGCATTTCACTCTCTCTAACACACACCTCAACCTCTAAGTGCAAGAAATCTGGACAAAGCCTAAAGTAAATAGGAGCAGATTATAAATATTACTCTCATGAACTTAGAACATTGCCAGAATAACATGATTTATGTTAGTATGCATTTTTCTAAAGGATATGACATCTAAAACTCAAATGTCTGTCATTATTTAGCAACTTCAATGCTTTTTAGGAGGAATATGGGGCAAAATCTCTACATTCTCCAAAAACCTGGACAGCTGAGGGGTATGCTTCCTCCTTCTTATACATACATAAAGACACACATACACACCATACCTCTCAATCTGTTAACACAAGAAATCTGGACAAAGCCTGTTATAATGTTGGGGATAAAGGCCCAAAACTAGGGACACATTAGAAAGTTGCTAGAATAAAAGGATTTGTGTTAGAATTAAATTTTCTGAATGATATGAAGTCTGAAACTGAAATGCATGTCATTATTTATTAACCAACTATATTCAGATATAGTTGGTTGTCTCAGTACTCACCGTGGCTTGTATTTTCTCCTCTCTTGAAAGGGCCACTCTGCTTAACTTGTGTATTATTTCCTCAGTCACTTCACCGTGGGTTGCAAGGCAGCTTCATCACTAGTGTGTTAACAAAATATAATGGCTTCAATGAGTCTTGCAAGAAATCACATGCAATCATCATGGCACAAAGGTTCTACTGAAGATGCTTCCAATTTTTCTCATACATGAACACGACAGAAGCCAGAAACAGCTGTTATTCCACAGCTAGATGCAGCAGTAGCAAAACAAATTGCAGAGAACCAAAATAAATTGGAACCAATTGTATCTACCCTTATTTACTGTGCAACCCATGAAATTCCTCTCTGTGGAAAAGAAGGCTCTGGTGGAAATTTGTGTTACTTGTTAGATTTTCGTATTGAAGCTGGTGACACAATACTGAAACAGCACAGTGAAACAGCTGCAGGAAATGCTTGGTACACATCCCATAGGGTGCAAAATGAGCTGTTGGCAGAATACGAACACGTACTTCAAAAGGAGATTGTTTGTACAGCAAACAGGGCAGTTGGATTTAGTGTATTGGCAGATGAAACTGCAGATATCTCAGACACTGAGCAGTTGTCATTGGGCATTTGGTTTGCTGATGATGATTGTATTCGAGAAGAGTTTGCAGTTTTTGTTCCCATTGTTGTGAGAGATGCACAATCTATATCAAATGTCATTGTCAGTGAATGCATAAAGTGCAGTCTAGACCTGGAAAAATTACTCAGACAGGCTATGACGGCTGCTCCATAATGGCAAGCATCCAGAATGGTGGTCAGGCAAAGATTTGTGAAAAGTATCCAAAAACAGCCTTTATCCACTGCACGTCTCACAGACCAAACCTTGTAGTCAATGATCTGAATGATGTTCCTGAAATACGAAGTGCTGTTGGTGTTATCAAGAAGATTATTTTTTCCATGACAGTCCAAAACGAAGAGCATTGGCACCAAATATACCTCTTCTGTGTGAGACATGATGGACTGAGAAATATAAATCCATTTGTGTGTTTAGTCAGAACTTTGAGAAATTATTTGACTGCCAGGCTGATCTTCAGAAGAGCACTGCTGGTGAAACCAGACAAAATGCACATATGTTACTCAGTGCTTGCTCTTCATGCACGTTTCTTATTTTTCTCTTCATTATTGCAAATTACTCATCAGTTCTTGAGCCTGTTGCCCAGATGTTTCAGTCTGTTCAACTTGTATAGTAAAGGTTCAAGAACACATCAACAGACTCATTGAAATATTCAAGGAGCACCGCAACCATGCTGAAGAACACTTTAGGAATGACATTCTCAGTAAGGCAAGATCACTAGCAGATAAATTTAGTATTGAGTTAGTGTTGCCAAGGATTTGCAGTCGACACACCGAGCAAACACAGTAGGCATGGATTTTTAGAGTTATTACAGAACAAATATTTATATTCCCTATCTTGACTCATTAGTTTCTTTATTGACGTCTCGCTTTTCCACCATTAACACTGCTCAGTTCAACTTATTTTATCTGCATCTTAAAATGATGCAAAACTTACAACGTGAAGAATTCTGAAAACGAATTGCCATCAGTAATGAACTATATCATATTGCTACTATATCTGAATGATCGCTTCTTGTCTGATGCATTGGCTTTGAAGTTATAAGAAAACCTAAAGAATCCAATGGGCTACTACTACCTTTGTAGTCAATATCTTGCAGATCTTCTATCAATGATGTTACTGAACAAAAACAAACAAAAAAAAGTGTCAGGTATGGGATTAAAAAAAAAACATTTTCTGATGTGTTTCAGCTACACTAGTGATTAACATGTGTGTCATGCTAACCTGGACAACAACAAAAAATAAATACATAAAACTAGTTGATTTTTGCTTTTGTACATGTTTATGCAAAGAAAACTTAATACTGCAGTAAGCACCATTATACCTCTCAACTGAACAGATTTTTGCAGAATGTCCAGATTTTTGCCTCATATTTTTTGTGTGTTCTTCCTAAAATCTGTACTTTTCTGGCAAATAGCTGAGGACTGAAGTCATTAAATAATGATAAACATTTCAGTTGAAGAGTCCACATCTTTCAGAAATTTCATGCTAAATGAAAACCTATTATTCTATCAACTTTCTAAGTTTGTAAGAGCAATATTTAAAATCTTTCCCTACTTGTTCCCCCATCATTTTAATCTTTGTCCAGATTTTTTGCTCTAAGAGGTTGAGACTAAGGTATGAATTTTGGATAGGAATATGTGTTTTATGCACAGTCTTCACAGTTACCCTTTAAATCTCACATGAACTTGTCTATATTCTCCTGCTTTGACAATCTGGCTAGTGCTTTTTTAGTTTTTCCTTTGTTGTCTTATCTTTAGTACATCTTCAACATTATCTCTACTAAACATACTGTATGGACAATCATATATACCTACTATACTTTTAATTGTATGTCTAAACCATTATGCTTATGTAAATATCTTATGCAATCATATATCTGCTATATTTTATAACTGTGTAAACCACAATGCTCACGTAAATATCTTATGTATAGTATGTTAGTAATTGTTTAGGAGCTTTTCTCCCTGGGCCTCTGCTGAAAATGGACAGCTTTTTCCAGTCAGACCTCCCCGGTAAACAAATGTAAAATAAAAAAAAAAAAATCTGACCTTTATGTGGATTCAAAAAAAAAGAAAAGTACATCATGTAACAGAAACCAAACAATGGCTCTCTGTGAATTTACTATACTATTCTGTAACTGAATACACATTACTTAATGTTAACTGATAAAACAATTAAATAAAAATACAGTATGACAGGGGAAGAAGATAATGCTTTATGATTTGTAAACTGCTCATAACTTGTCACAATCCTTGAAGGGTATAAAACACCTCTTTCTAACCTTTAGTGTCTAGAAAACAGCTTTTCTCGATAAGCAGCAATAAAGACTCCAGCATATAATAAAAATGCATACACACCAGAACATAACAGTTAAACATACTGTGCATGTCTCTCTGCATATCTGTAAATTAGTAAGCCATGTCTTTTTAAACCTGTAGTAAATGTTATGTTCTCCATGATAACATTATATATGTAGTTCTTTGCATACTCTCACCCTAGTAAACATCCTGTAGTGACAAGAACACTGTCTCTTTGAGAGTTACTTTGCAATATGCTTAAATCAAAACTACTTGCAGAAGACGATGTTAATCCATCCTGAATGCGACCAATACAACACTTCATTAAAATATCTATTAATCTACTAAGAAAACAGATTTCTGCCTCAAAGTAAGAAGTAATTAAAAACAGTTAAAAACAGTTGAGAGAAGAAAGGAGCCACTTTTGAGATTTTAAGTATTTTTCCTCTGTTTATTTGCTAAGTTTTTCTGCATAGTTGCCTAGTTTGAGCATTTTCTGGCTTGTTAAACTTGATTTCTGCATTAGTAGCTGTATTTAGAGCACAACCAAAAGTTGTTTACTGAATTCCCTGTTTGCACTTAATTTTAAAATTGTTTTTTTCTCAAAACTTGCATATTTTCTGTCTTTGGCCTAGCACTCTTGTGTGGGGTCATTTACTGTACTGTTATAACTTGATATTACTTGTGTACCTCTGCTATCTCTGAAAAAACAAAAACAAAAAAACAATTTTGCTTTTTTCCCACTTTTCTGAGATTTAAAAAAGTTCAGTTACAGGCTTGCTGTTCTTGAACTGTTTGTAAGTTTCTGTGAGGCCATTTTTGCTTGGGCTAAAGGAAAGTCTCTCTGTTGATCAGTGGCAGTGAAAACATTGAGCAGCTTCCCTGCCCCCCGTGGGAGTGGTTACTGACTTGAAACTGTAGTTTTATTGGCCGTTTTGGGTCAATTCCTGGCTCTTTCCAGCCCCTGCTATCAAGCATGCTTTAGCACGGAGTTGCCACTAGAGCAGCATCGGGCAGCGCTGGTTTAACAAGGTTAAACTTTTTCTGGCTCCATAAAGTCTGTTCTTCATTTTTTCCCTTAGAACTGCTCTACTAGTAATCTAACAGTATATCCCTTAACTAAAATGCAGCACTTGTTCCTAAAAGCTTTTTTTTTTTTTTCTCCAAAAAAAAAAAAAAGCTCAGCACTTGTCTTAAAAGCATCTTCTTTTCAGGTTTAGCACTTCTGTATTATACAAAGTCCCTCACTAGCGAACCCCCCCCAGGAGTACCCACTTCCTTACTAAGTCCTCTCTTATTCAGTTACACCCCTAACTTCTTAATTTCTCTAGCATGTCGAAGGGCCAGATGCTGGCGTCCTCTCCTGTCCAGTTGGTGAATCTGGGAATATTGAGGCAATGTTACAATTGCCTCCTGTACACAGACAACCCTCTCCTCCTCCCACATAACACAAATACTTGCGAGAGATGCAGCTATTTGGCCAAACTGGAGGCTGAGCTCTCTCAACTCAGGACTGGCAAGACCAGACAGGAGGAGAAGGCAACTACACACACCACAAAACCAGTCTCACATAAAGCTATCACAACAATGAATCAAACACATAAACACACAAAGACATACTCGGAGGCTCTGAGCAAAATTTACCTAAACAGCAGAGGCCTCCAAAGCAGACACCCAAGCAACTGCCACCTCATGACACACCACAGGCAACACATAAACCACAAAATCAGTGTGCAAAGCAGTCACAGCCCTTAAGGCCAAATACAACACCAAACATACTTGTCATAGGTGACTCCATAGTCAGACACACTGACGTCCCACTCACCAGGCTGAATAAGGAGAGGGTCACAGTAAGCTGCCTATCGGGTGCTAGAATCCGCCACATAACACAAGCACTCGGGTCACTCCACAGCAAGTACAAATATGACACAGTCATTGTCCATGCTGGTGTGAACGACCTGAGACGTACCTTCCTGGACTACATGAAAAGAGACATAGAGGAGCTCTCTGATTACGTAGCCCAGGCAGGTATGACCCTGACCCTGAGCAGTATCCTTCCTTCACCAAGAATGATGCCACAACATAGAGACAAGATGATCAGCTTTAACAATTGGCTTAATTTCTGGTGTCATTCAAAGGGGATCCAGTGTCTGTCTGCCTGGGATGACATGCTTGACAAGCCACGCTGCAAGGGACGGCTTGCACCTGTCACCCTGGGATTCCGGATATTGGCTAAGGCTCTTGCCACCCCATAGTGCCTTTTTAGGCAAGGCTCAAATTCTAAACCTACCACCCTAGAAAACAAAATGGGAAGAAACTAAGGGTAATGCTGCTCAATGCCAGAAGTCTAAATCTCAAAATGCACGCACTCGAGGCCCTTCTCAGTATGGAGAACATCGATGTCTGTGCTGTAACTGAAACCTGGTTCAAGGCTCCTGAGAGCACCCCGGCACTATCAGATTTTACCTCATATCATGCGTTCCGGCCCCAAAACCTGGACCACACCACAAAAGGAGGGGGTGTATCCATATTCATCAAGGATACCCACACCTCCAGGTTGGTGGCAATGCACGAAGCATCGGAAACCATCCAGGTGCAATTAACCATAGACAAAACTGCTCTACAATTTGTAGCATGCTACAGGCCACCCTCTCAAACTCAGGAACACCACACAGCCTTCCTGAAGACACTGGAGGGTATAAATGTATCTCCAAACACCATTATATTGGGTGACTTCAATTACCCGAATATAGACTGGGAACATTACTCAAGCCCCAACTTTTTAGCCCAAAGGTTCCTGCAGTTCATAAATTCAAATGCCATGGAACAACTAGTTACCGTTCCCACAAGAGGAGAAAATATACTAGATCTCATCATCACAAACATGGGGACAAAATGCTCCACACCGGAAGTATATCCCTCATTGGTGAGATCAGATCATAAACTAATCTCACTGGAAATCCACATCCCGCCCCCCCCCCCAACAAAAAAGACCACAGTGAAGAACTTCTCTAAAGCAAACTTCACACTACTCAAGACTGGTGTGGTATCCTTCAAGGCCCCCGAGCCAGTGGAAACCACAACCCAAGCTGCGGATGCCCTTACAAATGCCTTCTACGAACACCTCCAGGACTGCATGGATCAGGCAATCCCTAATAAAACCAAGACTCTTTCCACCAAGGGCAAACGTCCAGTCTGGTGGACCCCAGCCATAAACAAACTTTACAATAAGAGGAGAAAGCTGTTACATGATAGAGCAAAATCCATAAAAGAGAAGACACCCTTGATCATTATTAGTAAAAATACGAGCACTCATAAAATCATCCAAGGCCAACTTTGAGAGAAAAATTGCCATTGATTCAAAAGACAATCATAAGGCCTTCTTCAGCTATGTTAGAAACCTGGGTGGAATCTCCCAGATATGCTCAGAATTAGTCCAAAATGATACAAAATCACTGAACCCACAGACATTGCCAACATACTGGCAGACAGGTTCAGTGCAAACTTCACCCCCTCCCCCCAAAAGGAGAGATAACTATCCCAGCAGAGTGTAGCCTCCCAGACATCTCAAATGCACAGGTAAAAGCTGCTCTCTCTAAAGCTAAAAACACAGCATCAATGGGACCGGATGGTGTCCCCGGCTGTGTGCTACACGAACTCAATGAGGAACTAAACCCGCACATAAGGCAGCTGTTTAATCTTAGCCTTACCACAGGATACGTGCCCAAGGAGTGGCGTACGGCAACTGTGGTCCCACTCCACAAAGGCGGTGCCTCTACAGACCCTGGTAATTACCGCCCCATAAGCTTAACAAGCCTGGTCTGCAAAGCTATGGAGAGGATCATAATGGAACTCATAAACAAAGACATAGGGGACTTGCAGACATTGGACCCGACCCAGTTTGGCTTTGTCAAGGGCAGATCATGCCTTTTGAACTTGGTCGACTTCTTTGAAACAGTCACCAAGGCCATTGATGAGGGAAAGGCAGTCCATACAGCCTACCTTGACCTTGCAAAAGCTTTCGACACAATACCCCACTCAGGTATTATAGAGAAACTTACCAGCTTAAATGTAAACCCATATGTCACAAGATGGGTTGCAAACTGGCTAAAGGACAGAACCCACAGGGTTAGAGTTGCTGGGACCATGTCAGACTCCAAGCCGGTCACAGGTGGTGTCCCACAGGGCTCAGTCCTTGACCCCCTGTTGTTCAGCATCTACTTCTCAGAAGTACAGGCAAACATAGGAGGACTATGGCTGACAAAGTTTGCAGATGACTGCAAACTGGGCGCCATAGTGGAAAGTACATCGGACACAGATATCCTTCAGAGGGGCCTCACGGAAACTGATAGCTGGTGCCAGAGCCATGGTCTGAAGTTAAATGCCAAAAAATGTATAGTCATACCCTTAGGGAAAAACAAGGTAACCCCAAGCTACCATATAGGTGGCAATCCACTAAGCACAGAAGAGGTTATCAGGGACCTGGGGACCCAGGTTGACAGTGGCCTTTCTTTTGACTCTCACATTGCTAAAGTGGTTAGAAAGACCTTCTACATTGCCCACCTGATCATGAAGGGATTCACATCCAGATCAAGTGAGGTCATTGTTCCCCTGTACTCTTCACTTATCAGACCAATGATCGAGTACAATGCCCCATTCGGGATGTATCTCACCCGACACCTGCAGCAATTGGAGAGACCCCAAAAGTTCCTCACCAAAAGGATAAAGGGATTGCAAAATCTGTCATATGCTGCCAGACTGAAGAAACTCCAGCTCTATTCAGTCGCATACCGTCTGCTCAGAGGTGACCTGTGCCTGACATACAAGGCCATGTCCAACCCGGAATTAATGGACATGCTCCACCTCAAAAAATCCAAATCTACCAGATCTACTAGAGCAAGCGACTTAAACCTTAGCACGGATATAAATAAGACATGCTGGAGGGATAGATTTGTCACTCAGAGACTCCCTATGCTGTGGAATAAAATCCCGGTCCATGTGAGGCAGAGCACCTCGCTGGCTCTGTTCAAGAGAAATCTTGACTGGTGGATGGGAGATCGTAGGTTTACCCCGGGAATCATCTCTGTGTCACTGCTGGACAGAGGCACAGCAAACTAATGGGCACAATATTTTTTAACATAAGGGGTGGCGTAAGCCACAAAACTTTGGGCTAGGCTTATAAATGCCTTAGGGCAGATAGCCTAGTATAAACCTATGAACCTATGAACAACAACTCCCCCTATTTGATGTACTGTGATTTGTAATGCTAGCCACTCTCCAAAAAAATATTTATGTTTGGGACTTCCTTATCAATTAAGGTAGATCACCAGCAAAAATCAGCACTCCTTGAAGATGTGACAACAATGCAAACAGCACAACATAATTCTCCTGATAAGTACTGCAAAATATTTTATTTGCCATTTCCTATTCAACCAACTGCATATGGGCAGAAGCTGGAACACAGAGGTGAAGCAAACAATACCTTTATTTGGACAAGATGGGTTTTACAATGCACCTACTGGAGCTTCACCTTCAACAGGGTCAGGCAACAACTACTAAATAAACAAAACCCTATGTTTAATAAAATAAACAGATCTAATGTCACCACATTTCATATTTTGAAAGTTTACTATTCCAAATACTAACCCATCTCTAAACTTGAGTGCAGCGTGGTATTCTAAGAAAATAAAATCTAAAATATATTTATTCAGAAAGAGTAACAAACTATAAAACTTAACCAGCAGCCAATGTCTTGTCATATCAGGACAAAGTCCAATAAAAAGTGTTCCATAGTTCAAACTGAATTATTTATACATAGCACAATTGAATTTACAGAAACTCCCAATCCCACAGTGTCTGAAAACTTTTGAACTTAAGGTGCATACATACTTTAAATAAAAATACTAATAACTACATGTAAACATTTGAAATATGCACAGATAGAAAACAGTAGCACAACTCAATCTGGTGCAGGCTTGTATTTCAGCAGACCGCAAAAAGTTCAGGTGTACATCATAACACTCCAGCTGGAACTAATTGTTAACGGTTGTTGTGGCACAGCTCTCTAACAAGGGGTGGACACAGGAGCAGAGCAGAAGTACTACATACTACTACAGAAATAATGGGTGATGTCTGACAGGCCAAAATTAATTCAGACAGCAGTTATATCTTCAGTAAGGTCACCTCCAGGAAGGCAATAGTTAACATGGATGCAAATGCCACTCTATCCCTAATGGCTGATAGCAGCCCCATAAAAAAAAAACGTAAAACTGACAGTATCGTTCTCTCACAACATGCAACAAAAATGTGCAACAGGCAACTAGGACACAACTATGTTCTAGTTTCAATTGTTAAAACATACACATTTACACAATTACAATAGTTTATATACATTTCTATTCTAAGCTGGCAGGGCATGCTGTGTTACATTTTTGCTCAGTACTTTACACATTTACACACACACTTCTGTATGAATCATATCAATATTCACAAATGACATAGAATTATTTACAAAATTCCAGATATCTGGGCTGTCAGTATTTCCTTTTGTGACAGCATATTTTCTCCTTTCTCCAGTTTTATGCAAACTGAGTTAGTATACATAACAGATTTACATTGGGGTGCAGGGGGGGGGGGTTCCTCTTCAAACTACTTATTGTATTCTGTTTGCCATTTTTTTATAGACATTATTTTGGAGTGCAATTTTGATATTGTTAGATGTTTCATTTACTGCATTTCTGCAATGTTTTTTGTTTGTGGAGCTTTTTTTTTTTTTTAAACAGGCTTTCACCAAAAATTGATGACAAATCTGGACATTCTGCAATAACGTGTACAACTGAGAGGTATGGCCAAGTTTTGAACCCCCAACTGTAGATGTGAATGTCACGGAAAGAGTGCATGACTGTGCAAAACACTGTGTGCTCACAGAAGCAGTTAAGTTCCTCCTCATCATCATACTTGTGCAGTGGGATTCAGGCCAGCAAGGGCCACCAAAGCAAAGTGACAGCCCAGTTTCTCATATTAATGGGGAGGAAGTGGAAGCGAAGAGAGAAAAGGGAATAACAGAGGAAACCCAGAGGGTCACCCATAGGCAATACGTGGATGGTTACAAGGGTACCTTTTGTGGAAAAGGGTCTCATTTGTTATTAGAAAAAGATGGCAGCTGGGGAAAGTAGTGTGGAATGGGCTGTTGGAGTGGTAGACAGAGAGAGAAGGGAATGTTGTGGAGGCACACAGTCAAACATAAAATGCAGATATAGACGGGCATGGTGATATTTATACAAACAGTGGGATCATCAATAGGTAGAAACATGCTAATAGAGAATGGAAGCTTGGTGATTGGAAGGACTGGATAACAAGGTACAGAGAGTGGCAAGTCAGGGTAACACAGGGACAGAGGACAGAACAGGATGCATGGCAGAAGGTACACTATCATAAATACATTAAACATTGGCAGTAACCACTAAACTCATAAGGAGGGCCTTGGCATGCAATGTTAGTTGCTCTTGCTCTGTCACTGGCCACTAACATATGATGCCTGCTATAGCTGCTGCTATCACTTGCATTCTGCCACCCTGTAGACTGGCAATTCCTGGTGTTCAGGAGATCACTGCATCCTAGTGCACCTGTGTTGTACATTTCCAAATCACTCTGCAATTTTCAGTGCCACTGTTTGCATATTCCCTGTGCCTTGTTTGCATGTAGAACCTCATTTCCACACCATTATGCAGTAATTTGCATATCGTGCATGTCACACTATTTCCCCTAAAGGCCCTGCGTTACTTATGCCTCTGAATATCCTCTTGCTTGCACTTCACTGCTGTTCATGTTATTTTGTACAACACTCACACTCCTACCTCCCTCTTACTTATGGCTACTACATAAGACTGAACAGTCAATGTGGCACTCCTGGCTGTTAGCTCCACTGCAGTTTCATAATTACAGCATTTTGTTTATTATGTAATACTTGAGCTCAGAGTTCTTCCTGGCAAAGTCAATATTTATGTAAGGTGCTGCCCTGAAATCAAATCACAAATGCATGTCAAATGCCATCCAATTACTTTGACTGTAAATACAGTTGCTGGTATCCCCTTTAGCTACTTGTACAGAAAGCTTGTCTGCCAAGTTTAAGTCTGGTATTCCTAGGGTCCTGCCTTGAATTTTAACTTTAAGTAAAATATTGCATAACCAACTTGCACTTGGAGCTTTTCTCCCCGGGCCTCTGCTGAAAATAGACACATATCCAGTTGGACTTTTCCAGTCAACAAATGTAATATAAAATAAAATAAAGAAATAAATATGACTGGATTATTTGGATTGTAATTATTACTGTTGTTGGCTCTTCCTAAATCAGCTGTTTATTGTGAATCTTTTGACTATTCATTATTCATTTGAGATGCTTTAGATTTTTATCATTTACTGCAATCAGTGGCATCTGGTGACTTCAAATCACAGGGGGGGTTGCAGGAGACAGCTGAATGGGTGTGGTCAAGGGGAAGGGATGTGGTCAACTAGAAAGGGGAGGAGCTATGCTCAAAACCACAAAAACTAACTTTAATTAAATACGCTGCCCTGGGTGGCAAACCATCATTATGAAAGTCCAATCAAGACAAAAATAAGTGTAAAAGAATAAAAATAGTTCAATGCATTGGCTGCATGACATCTTACTTAATATCTAGATGGAAACAAAAGGTTGTGAGGCATGAACAAATAAATTACTTTTTAAATACATTACTGGAATGCCAGTCAAAATCAAGTATAAGAAAAACCAGAAGCACTCAACTCAAACCACTTCTCCTTGCACTGCAGTTCTAATTATAATTTATATTCAGCTTTAATAAAGTACCAAGTAACATGCTGAAAGTAGAAATCTCTGTGATGCCACCACTTGTAAAAATGTTTCTTATCCAAAAAACACCTTCTGCCTGACAACTTGTTTCATGGGGAAAATATGATCAAAGTAAAAAATGAAAAGCAAACAAGAAACAAGCTCAAGATACATTGCTTAAAGGATTACTGTACAGGTTATGGACCACAAATGATTGGCATTCTGTTCAGTTTATGGGTAAAGTCTGTAGAGATGACTGGAAGTCTCCAACAAGTGTAATGAGCTTTTTAAAATAATGGAATCCTGTCCTTTAATACCCAAGGCTTATACATTATCTAGTCAAGTATTCTCTGCATGGCAACAACATAAAGGCTTTCAATGTTGGCAATTCTTTAACAGTATGCTTATTAAAGCTTACTTGCATCTTACGATCTCAAACAAGCTTACCTTATGGTCATTAAAGCATTGCTACTTAAACACAGAGCAACAGGCACTTCGAGTAATAAGCATAAATCTGAGTAATAAGCATAAATCAACAGTACAAAAATATGACAGAAAACCAGACCATTCTGCAAAATCAAGGACAGATGAAAAGCCACTGTAGTACTTGTGTCTACCTTGGATGGGGAGGGTCACACTGCATAACTACTCCTTGCCTTCCTTGGACACATCCAGAGTCACTACATGGGAGAGTGGGGTGCAACAAGTATGTCACAATTTGAAATGTCTCTGGCTGACTGTGATGGCCCTGACACATTTGTCATACCTCTCAACCTCAGAGCAAGAAATCTGGACAAAGCCATACACAGAAGTGGGACAGAGGCCCAAAAATAAGGACAATTTTTAAATATTGCTCTAATAAACCTAGAAAGATAACAGAATAGGTCTTGAATTAGTATGAATTTTCTGAAAGGTATAAAATCTGAAGGGTATAAAATCTGAAACTCAAATGTCTGTCATTTTCTAACTTCAGTCTTTAGTGATTTGTCATTAATTTGCCAAAAAACACAATTTTATGAAAAATGGACCAAAAATGTGATGCAAAAATATAAAATAGACACACAATACAGCTGGGAACCTGTCAAAGAAGGGACACTTTAATATTAGTACTGCTACCTTGAGCAGCTGACAAAATAAAATAATCTACATGCATTTCAAGTAATCTATAACTTTGATTATTACAGTTATTTCTTAATTGTAAACCCTCCATGTTTTCTTCCAAAATTGCTATTTTTGTGGAGGGATTATTAGGGGGAAGAGCAATATTTTGAGCCAAAATCGGGGACAGTTGAGAGGTTGGCTATGCCTAATTCTATAAATCAATTTATTTGCATGTACCTCTCAACCTGTTAATGCAGTAAATCTGAATAAGGCCAAATGTATTGGGGGCACATATAAACAGTACTAAAAATTGCTCTTGTATACATTGAGACAGTTGATAGAACAGCTCTTACTTTAACATGCATTTTTCTGAAGGTTATGAAGTCTGAAACTCAGTGTATCATTATTTAGTGACTTAATTCCTAAATGATTTGCCAGTAAACTACAAATTTTATGAAGAACAAACCAAAAATAAGAAGCAAAAATCTATTCATTCTTTGAAAATCTGGACAGTTGGGAGGTATAGTTCAGCTGGGCCTGTCTGAGTTTGCTGCCCTTCCCCCCTGACAAAATCATGGTTGAATGGAGCCTCTGCAGCCATTCCAATGAACCATTACTTGGCTATTTCACTCCATTTACCATAAACACTAATGTGCATACTGCTTTACTTCTATGATGAGTTGGACTTCATTTGAAAGTTTTATTTTGTATTTTACAGCACAAACACTAAGTCATCTGCTAAACAAAGCAATGCAGTCTCACAATGAAAACTTAGCATTAAAACTTCTCAGCCCTTGAAACTCACATTCATTGAAATAGCATTGAAACCCACATTCAAAGAAAATACATTTTGCCAGTGGCAGATAAAGATTAATTTTGGGCTGTTTTCAAATCATAGGCCCCTTGCATATGAAACATACATGTGCTCTTTGATACACCTTCCTCATTGTACTAAAATTATATTCCTTGTACAATACAGTACACTTGTTAGAGGGTGTTTTAAATTTGTTTTGAACATTTTTCCAGTAAGCAATGAAACAAAACGCATGCACCCATAATGGCAAAACTACCCAGTTCAGAACATTTATCATAAAAGTCTACTCAGACTTCCACAGTCCACCATTATTAGTAAATATGCACAATTCTACAGTCCACCATTATTAGTAAATATGCACAATTCTACAGTCCACCATTATCAGTAAATATGCACAATTCTACAGTCCACCTTTATCAGTAAATATGCACAATTCTACAGTCCATTATCAGTAAATATGCACAATCTCTGAAGTAAAAGTCATCTAAATAATTCCACATTAAAATATCTGTAACTAATGAAGAGGTTGCTGCTAGCAATCACCTTTATATTTCATGGTTTCATCGAAAAATAAAGTGTCTGTTGCCCCTCAGGAATAAATTGCCTATATTACATTAAAAAATGATAAGCTAGTAATAATATTTCAAGAGGAAATGGATGGCAAACTGATAACAGACTCATAGTTAGTATCTTCACCAAGGAGAACATTCTCAGTACGGCAGCATCCACCCCTTGTGGGAGTAGAACCCACAGCCTTCTGCATCAAAAGGAAGAACACAACCTGTTGTGTTATTAACAAGGCAAAACACTAAACTTCTGTTCCCCTGCAGCTCTCAGCTCCTTGTAAAATCTACTCAATACTCAACTGCATTTCAACTTCGCAGCACAAGAAAACTGGAAAAAGCCAAAATGTATTGGGGGGGGGGTCAAAAGCTCCAAAACCAGGGACACATTAAACATTGCTTGTATAATCTTGGAAAGTTGCTAGAATAAAATGCTGTGTTACCACCATACATTTTACTGCCAAGGTCCCTGAGCAAAACAGTCAGAGTAACATACCACTACGCCAAATCAGCTGCTTTGTAAAAGAGAGGAAGACTGAAACTTAAATGACTATCATTTAGTGAATTCAGTTCTCACCATAGCTGTCAACCTCTTAGTACAAAACACCTGGACAAACCCAGTAATGAGGGACTACAGCCCTCAAACATATTCAGTGAATTCAGTTCTTGCCATAGCTGTCAACCTTAGCACAAAAACCTGGACGAAGCCAATAATGGGGGAATACAGTCCCAAAAATAGGGACAAATTTCAAATATTCATCTTATAAACTTAGAAAATTGCTAGAAAAAAAGGTTGTGTTACTATGTATTCTGAAGAACATGAAGTCTGAAATTCAAATGCCTGTCAATTTTACTGCTGACAGAACAAAAACAATTTTCAGCAGAGACCCAGGGATTAATACTGCAGACACGTCTTTGTAAAATGACAGGGCACCAGAGCAAATCCACACAAACACAGGGAGGAGATGCAGACAACACACAGAAGGCACCCCAGCCAAGAATCAAACCAGAAAACCTATAGCTGTGAGGCAACAATACTACAACTGCACCATCAAATATGCAAGGAATTAAACATTCAGAAACCTGAAGTCTGAAATTCAAATGCCTGTCAATTTTATTTAACATTTGTTAATCAGGACAGTCTGACTTGGAACAAAAAATTTTTCAGCAGAGGCCCAGGAAGAAATAATGCAGACATGTCTTTGTAACATGTGAGGACACAAAAGCAAACCCACACAAGCACAGGGAGAAGATACAGACCCCACAAAGAAGGCACCCCAGCCAAGAATCAAACCTGAGAACCTGCAGCTGTGAGGCAACAATGCTACCACTGCACCATCAAATATCAAGCATTGCAATATTTACAAACCACAGATATTATGAGGAACAGATGAGATCAAATATGAGGCAAAAATCTGCAATTTTTTTTTACGAATGGTGGTGGGTAGGGAATTCAGGTCTTTAACACCTGCATACAAGGCACAGGGTTCAAGCCTGAGGTATTCCCTACCACACACACACACACACACACACACACACACACACACACACACACACACACACACACACACACACACACACACACACCTGTAGTAGCAAACCACAAAAACTAAATATACTGCACAGGGTGCCAAACCGTCATTATGAGAGTCCAATCAAGACAAAATGAAGTGTAGAAGAATAAAAATATTTCAATGCATTGGCTGCATGACAGCTTAATATCTAGATGGAAACAAAAAAGGTTGTGAGGCATGAAAAAATAAATTACTTTTTTTAAATACATTAATGGAATGCCAGTCAAAATCAAGTATAAGAAAAACAAGCAGCACTCAATTCAAACCACTTCTTGCACTGCAGTTCTAATTATAATTTATATTCAGCTTTATTAAAGTAACAAGTAACATGCTGAAAGTAGAAATCTCTGATGCCCCACTTGTAAAAATGTTCCTTATCCAAAAAGACCTGCTGCCTGACATCTACTTGTTTCATGGGGAAAACATGATCAAAGTAAAAAATGAAAAGCAAACAAGAAATAAGCTCAAGATACATTGCTTAAAAGGATTACTGTACAGGTTATGGACCACGCGATTGGCATTCAGTTTACGGGTAAAGCCTGCAGAGATGACTGGAAGTCTCCAAGTGTAATGAGACTCTTAATGTAATTCTGTCCTTTATTACAAATACTGGCATATGCATTTCAATACCCAAGGCTTATACATTATCTAGTTAAGTATTCTCTACATGGCAACAGAAAGGCTTTCAGTGTTGGCAATTCTTTAACAGTATGCTTATTAAAGCTTACTTGCATCTTGCAATCTCAGCCAAGCTTACCTGATGGTCATTAATGTATTGCTACTTAAACACAGAGCAACAGGCACTTTGAGTAATAAGCATAAATCAACAGTACAAAAAATATGCAGAAACCAGACCATTCTGTAAAAATCAAGGACAGATGAAAAGCCACTCTAGTACTTGTGTCTACCTTGGATGGGTGGGATTCTCTGCACATTTACACTGCATAACTACTCCTTGCCTTGCTTGACACATCCAGAGTCACTACATGGGGGAGTGGGGTGCAACAAGTATGTCACAGTTTGAAATGTCTCTGGCTGACTTGTGATGGCCCTGACACATTTGTCATACCTCTCAACCTCAGGGCAAGAAATCTGGACAAAGCCATACAAAGAAATGGGACAGAGGCCCAAAAATAAGGACAATTTTTAAAATATTGCTCTTATAAACTTCGAAAGCTAATAGAGGTCTTGCATTAGTATGAATTTTCTGAATGGTATGAAATCTGAAACTCAAATGTCTGTCATTATTTTCTAACTTCAGTCTTTAATTATTTGTCACTAATTTGCCAAAAAACACAATTTTATGAAAAATGGACCAAAATGTGATGTAAAAATATAAAATAGCAACACAATACAGCTAGGAACCTGTCAAAGAAGGGACACTTTAATATTAGTACTGCTAACTTGATCAGCTGACAAAATAAAATAATCTACATGCATTTCTGAAATAAAAGTAATCTGATTATTACAGTTATTTCTTAATTATAAACCCTCCATGTTTTCTTCCAAAATTGCTATTTTGTGGAGGGATCATTAGGGGAAGAGCAACATTTTGAGCCAAAATCAGGGACAGTTGAGAGGTTTGGCTATGCCTAATTCTATAAAGCAATTTATTTGCATGTACCTCTCAACCTGTTAATGCAATAAATCTGGACAAGGCCAAATATATTGAGGGAACATATAAACAGTACTAAAACAGGTCTTATTTTAGCATGCATTTTTCTGAAGGTTATAAAGTCTGAAACTAGTGTGTCATTATTTAGTGACTTAATTCCTAAATGATTTGCCAGAAAACCACAAATTTTGAGGAACAAACCAAAAATAAGATGCAAAAAATCTATTCATTCTTTGAACATCTGGACAGTTGGGAGGTATAGTTCAGCTGGGGCTGTCTAAGTTTGCTGCCCTTCCCCCTCACAAAACCATGGTCGAATGGAGCCTCCCCTTGCAGCCATTCCAATGATCCATTACTTTGCTATTTCACTCCATTTACCATAAACACTAATGTGCATACTGATTTACTTCTATGATGATTTGAACTTCATTTGAAAGTTTTATTTTGCATTTTACAGCACAAACACTAAGACATCTGCTAAACAAACTTGGCATTAAAACTTCTCTGCCCTTGAAACTCACATTCATTGAAACAACATTAAAACCCACATTCAAAGAAAAATAAATTTTACCTGTGCCAGATAAAAATTAATTCTGGGCTGCTTTTAAATCATAGGCCCCTTGCATATGAAACATACATGTGCTCTTTGATACACCTTCCTATTGCTTTGAACATTTTTCCAGTAAACAATGAAACAAAACTGCCCAATTCAGAACATTTCCATCATAAAAGTCTACTCAAACTTCTACAGTCTATTATCAGTAAATATGCACAATTCTACAGTCCACCATTATCAGTAAATAATATGCACAATCTCTGAAGTAGTAAAAAAGTCATCTAAATAATTCCACATTAAATAAATCTGTAACTAATGAAGAGGTTGCTGCTAGCAATCACCTTTATATTTCATGGCTTCACCGAAAAATAAAATGTCTGATGCCCCTGAGGAATAAATTGCCTAAATTACATTAAAAATAAGCTAGTAATATTGCAATAGGAAATGGATGGCAAACTGATAACAGGCTCATAGTTAGTATCTTAACTTTCAGTACAGCAGCATTCACGCCTTATGGGAGTAGAACCAACAACTTTCTGCATTAAAAGCAAGTACACAACCTGTTGTGCTATTAGCAATGTGAGCCGACTTAGCATAATCAGCACTAAACTTCTCTTCCCCTGCAGCTCTCAGCTCCTTGTAAAATCTACGCAATACTCAACTACATCTCAACTTCGCAGCACAAGAAGTCTGGAAAAAGCCAAGTTTATTGGGGCGGGTCAAAAGGGCAAAAACCAGGGACACATTAAACATTACTTGTATAATCTTGGAAAGCTGCTAGAATAAAATGCTGTGTTACCACCATACATTTTACTGCCAAGGTCCCTGTGCAAAATAGTCAGAACAACATACCACTATGCCAAATCACCTGCTTTGTGAAAGAAAAATGCTGTGCTACCACAGTACATTTTACTGCCAAGGTCCCTGTGCAAAACAGTCAAGAGCAACATACCACTATGCCAAATCAGCTGCTTTGTGAAAGAGAAGAAGACTGAAACTTAAATGGCTATCATTTAATGAATTCAGTTCTCACCATAACTGTCAACCTCTTAGCACAAAACACCTGGACAAACCCAGTAATGAGGGAATACAGCCCTCAAACATATTCAGTGAATTCAGTTCTTGCCATAGCTGGCAACCTTAGCACAAAAAACTTGGACAAAGCCAATAACAGGGAATTACAGTCCCAAAAATAAGGACAAATTTCAAATAGTCATAAACTTAAAAAATTGCAATAATAATATATTTATTGCTAGAATAAAAAGTTGTTTTACTATGTATTTTCTGAAGAATATGAAGTCTGAAATTCAAATGCCTGTCAATTTTACTTCTGACGGAACAAAAACAATTTTCAGCAGAGGCCCAGGGAGAAATACTGTAGACACATGTCTTTGTAAAATGGCAGGACACCAGAGCAAATCCACACAAACACAGGGATAAGATGCAGACTCCACACAAAAGGCACCCCAGCCAAGAATCAAACCAGAAAACCTATGGCTGTGAGGCAACAATACTGCCACTGCACCATCAAATATGTAAGGAAGTAAACATTCATAAACCTGAAGTCTGAAATTTAAATGCCTGTCAATTTGTTAATCAGGACAGTCTGACTTGGAACAAAAAAAAAAAAAACAATTCTCAGCAGAGGCCCAAGAAGAAATAATGCAGACATGTCTTTGTAACATGGGAGGACACAAAAGCAAACCCACACAAACACAGGGAGAAGATACAGACCCGACCACAAAGAAGGCACCCCAGCCAAGAACCAAACCCAAGAACCTACAGCTGTGAGGCATCAATGCTACCACTGCACCATCAAATTTCAAGCATTGCAATATTTAAAAACCACATATATTATGAGGAATAGATCAGATCAAATATGAGGCAAAAATCTGCAATTTTTTTACAAATGGTGGTGGGTAGGGAATTCAGGTCTTTAACACCTGCATACAAGGTACAGGGTTCAAGCCTGAGGTATTCCCTACCACACCACCATGAGTCTAATCACCAGTACATCCCACCTGAGGCATTTTCTTACACACACACACACACACACACACACACACACACACACACACACACACACACACACACACACACACACACACGAGTCCACTTACCTGGTTCTGTAGTAAATCCAAATCCCTGTCCGCATACATCCAGTAAGTAAATCCCAACGAGACTGCAGCAGAAATCCCATGCAAATCCGACCCTGCTTGTCGCGAGATCTTCCCCTGCAGCAAACTCCAATCCAGAGCCTTCCCCTGACTGCCGATGTTGCAGTCCGACCCCGACGCGTTTCCCCAGCAGTTTAAAACTGCATAGACTTGTGGGAGAGCTCCTGTCCATGATTCTCAATCAGGACTGCTGTGCACATGCTCCATGTGCTAGACTGTCTCAGCAGCAGTGCGCATGCGCGAAGTCTGCGAAATTTAAAATATTTTTTTCTTTTTATTTTTTACTTTATCAGTAGTTTGAAGTTGAGGGGGCTGCAGTCTGGCAGTCCGATAGCACGGGCCGCCCCTGACTGCAATTTACATCATACCAATATATACTAATGTTTTAGTTCTATGATTTTACTTGCAGTATTGTCTAATTTACAATTTAGGGCCTGTAATTTCAGCATAATTATTAATGTCATTATTCCTGTCATTGATCAAGTACTTTGTTTTATTTTATTTTATCAGCTCATATTTTTTCTTTAAAACAGAGACTTATTGCTTGCCATAAAGTTCCTTTTGTCCTGCCCTGGCTACCTTTTGGCATCGCTACCACCTTCACAGGGCAAGGTATCAGTAGAAGGCATAGGGGTGGTGGTCTTCAGGATCACAAAAGTCATAAGTATGGTCCAATCCCAGCTGTGGTTGGTGTCCGCTGTGGGATGAAGTATACTGTTGAAACCTGTGACGCAGTTCTCTAACATAGTCCCAAAGATCCCTCCTCTCATCTGGGGCAGATAATGAGGATTTGTTCTCTGGTACAGCCAGTCAAGGTACGTTATATTAAT
The DNA here is from genome assembly GCF_019279795.1 of Protopterus annectens. Lineage (NCBI taxonomy): Eukaryota > Metazoa > Chordata > Ceratodontiformes > Protopteridae > Protopterus > Protopterus annectens. The sequence goes on along the minus strand of NC_056748.1, from coordinate 187,333,828 downwards.
AAGAGCTCTGTCAGAGACAAGTATGCTGTCATATTGGGCCTACTCTGAGACAGTAGCCTTGCAGTTATTACTGAAGTATTGCT